>NC_133297.1:18361137-18444186 GCF_005239225.2 Populus alba | reverse complement strand
GAGTCGATAGTTACTCAGATTTCGGTGATAGATTTTTTATTCAACTAGGACTGTGTGCACTAGAGAATAAATAACATCAAACTGTAGAGGCAGTCTCATTGATTATTTTTAAGTAGACAACTAGTCAGTTTTTGCTTGCGATATCAGAATCAACAGGCGATCCGTGCGCCAATGAATCCAGGCGTCAGTTGTGAAGGCAATCTCAATGATGATTTCTAAGACGTCACGTACTCAGTTTGTGGTGACGATTACCAAGTCAACAGGACTTTTGTGCCTAGACAAACACCAAGCGTCAGTTGGGGAAGCACTTTCATTGGCTAGTTCTTAGTCGATAGCAACTCAGATTTTAGTGATGATTTTTTAGTCAACTAGAACTGTGTGCCTTGGCGAATCTAGGTGTTAGCTGTGGAGATAGTATTGTTGATGATTTCTTAGTCATCACCTACTCACTTTTACTTGTGATTTCAAAGTCAATAGGGGATCTATGTGCCGACAAATCCAAGCATCAGCAATGGAGGCCAGTCTCATTGATGATTTCTGAGACATTCACCTACTTAGTTCTGTGTGTGACGATTGCCATGTCAACAGGGATTGTGTGGCACACAATACCAAGCGTCAGTTGGAGAAGTAGTTTCAGTTATGATTTCTGAGTCGATACCGACTCAGATTTTTGTGATGATTTTTGAGTCAACTAGGACTATGCGCTCTGGAGAATCCAGGTGTCAGCTGTGGAGACAGTCTTGTTGATTTCTGAGTCGTCACATATTCAATTTTCCACTTGCGATTTTAGAGTCAATAGGGGATTTGTGGTAACGATTACCATGTCAACAGGGACTATGTGCGTACATGACACCAACCTATGGTTATGATTTCTGAGTCGACAATGACTCAAATTTCAGTGATGATTTTTTAGTCAACTAGGACTGTTTGCCTTAGCAAATCCAAGCGTTAGCTTGTGGAGATAGTCTATATGATGATTTCTGAGTCGACACCCTACTCACTTTTCGCTTGCGATCTTCAGAGTTAATAGAGGATCTATGTGTCGATGAATCCAGGCATCAGTGTGGAGGCAGTCTCGTTGATGATTTCTAAGACGTCACCAACTCAGTTTGTGGTGACGATTACCATGTCAACAAGGGATTGTGTGCGCATACAATACCAAGCGTCATCTGGAGGCAGTTTCGGTTATGATTTCTAAGTCGACAACGACTCAGATTTTGGTTTATGATTTTTTAGTCAACTAGGATTGTGTGAGATGGAGAATCCAAGCTTCTGTTTTGGAGACAATATCCTTGATGATTTCTAAGTCATCACCAACTTAGTTTTCGCTTGCGATTTCATAGTCAATAGGGGATCTGTGCACAGACGAATCCAGGCGTTAGGTTGGGGGGAGTCTCATTGATGATTTCTAAGATGTCACCTACTCAGTTTGTGGGGATGATTAACCTCGTCAACAGGGATTGTGTGCGCAAAACGACAACAAGCCTCTGCTGGGAGGCATTTTCAATTACGATTTCTGAGTCAATAGTTACTCAGATTCTGGTGATGAGTTTTGAGCCAACTAAGATTGTTGCACTAACGAAACCACGCGTCAGCGGACTAGACAGTCTTGTTGATAATTTCTCAGTCAATCACCTACTCACTTTTTGCTTGCAATTTCAAAGTAATAGGGGATCTAAACACGGATGATTCCATGCATCAACAATGGAGGCAGTCTCGTTGATGATTTCTGTTTCTAAAGTAGTATATGGGTGCTGAAGATTTCAACGTCAGCCCATGGAACTGGGTTCCAGTGATGATTTCTAAGTCGGGCAGGGACTCAGTTTTCGTCAATGACTTCTGATTTTATAGTCCATGGGCGCTGAAGATTTCAGCGTCGTTGTGGATTTGGGTTCCAAAGATGATAATCTGTGTTTCCACGGACTCAGTTGTCATCAATGATTATGATTCTGACGTAGTCCATGGGCGCTGAAGATTTCAGCGTCAACGAGGATTTTGGTTCCGGTGATGATTTCTAGGTCGGCTAGGACTCAGTTTTTCGTCAATGATTTTCTGATTTTGATGTAGGCCATGGGAGTTGAAGATTTCAGCGTCAGCCTTGAAACTGGGTTCTAGTGTGATTTTTTAGTTTGGGAGGGACTCAGTTTTCGTCAATGATTTCTGATTCTAGAGTAGTCTATGGGCGCTGAAGATTTCAGCGTCAGCCGTGGAACTTGGTTCCGGTGATGATTTCTGGTTCGGCAGGGACTTAGTTTTTTGTCAATGATTCTGATTCTAGAGTAGTCTATGGGCTCTGAAGATTTCAATGTCAGCCATGGAACTGGGTTCCAGTGATGATTTCTTGGGTCGACTGGGACTCAGTTTTCATTAATCATTCTGATTCTGAAGTAGTCCATTGGCACAAAAATATTTCAGCATCACTGTGGATCTGATTCCGGTGATGATTTTCTAGGTCGGCTGGGACGTAGTTTTCGTCAATGATTTCTGATTCTAATATAGTCTAGGGGCGGTGAAGATTTCAGCGTCAGCCGTGAAACTTGGAACTGGGTTCCGGTAATGATTTTTGGGTCGGAAGGGACTCAGTTTTCGTCAATGATTTCTGATTCTGATGCAGGCTATGGGCGCTGAAGATTTCAACGTTAGCCTTGGAACTGGTTTCCGGTGATGATATATGGGTCTCCAAGGACGCAGTTTTCGTCAATGATTTCTGATTATGACATAGTCCATGGGCATTGAAGATTTCAATGTCAGCCATGGAACTGGGTTCTGGTTGATATATCTGGCTCTCCAGGGAGGATGTTTTTCATCAATGATTTCTGATTTATGACATAGTCCATGGGCGCTAAAGATTTCAACGTCAGCCATTGATCTGGGTTCCGGTGATGATTTCTGGGTCACTTGGGACTCAGTTTTAGTCAATAATTTTTTATTCTAAGGTAAGTCCATGGGCGGTGAAAGATTTCAAGCGTCAACCGTTGGAACTGGGTTCCGGTGATGATTTCTGGTTCGGCAGGGACTCAGTTTTCGTCAATGATTTCTAATTCTAAAATAGTCCATTGGCGCTAAAGATTTCAGCATCAGCCATGCAACTGGGTTCGGGTGATGATTTCTAGTTCGGCAGGGTCTCAGTTTTTGCCAATGATTTCTGATTCTGACGTAGGCCATGGGCGGTGAAGATTTCAGCGTTAGCCTTGGAACTAGGTTTTGGTGATGAAATCTGTTTTGGCAGGGACTCAGTTTTTGTCAATGATTTCTAATTCTGAAGTAATCCATGGGCGCTGAAGATTTCAGCGTCATTGTGGATCTGGGTTTTAGTGATGATATGCGGGTCTCCAAGGACTTAGTTTTCATAAATGATTTATGATTCTGAGGTACTTTATGGGAGCTCAAGATTTCAGCGTCAGCCGTGGAAGTTGGTTCCTATGATGATTTATGGGTTCGCAGGGACTCAATTTTCATCAATGATTTCTGATTCTAACGTAGTCCATGGGCGGTGAAGATTTCAGCGTCAGCCATGGAACTGGGTTCCGGTGACGATTTCTGGTTCGGGAGGGACGCAGTTTTCTTCAATGATTTCTGATTCTGACGTAGTCCATGGGTGGTAAAGATTTCAGCATCAACCGTGGAATTGGGTTCCGGTAATGATTTCTGGTTCGGTAGGGACTCAGTTTTCGTCAATGATTTCTGATTCTAGAGTAGTCCATTGGCGTTGAAGATTTCACCGTCACTCTAGATCTAGGTTCTGGTGATGACATGTGGGTCTCCATGGACGTAGTTTTCGCCAATGATTTCTTATTATGATCTAGTCCATAGGTGCTGAAGATTTCAGCGTCAAACGTGGAACTGGGTTCCGGTAATGATATGGGCGATGGAGATTTCAGCATCAGCCATGGAACTAGGTTCCGGTGATGATTTATGGTTCGATAGGGACAATTTTCGTCAATGATTTATGATTTTGATGTAGGCCATGGGTGCTAAAGATTTCAGCGTCAGCGTGGTTCAGGGTTTCGGTAATGATTTCTGGGTCAGGTGGGACTCAATTTTTGTCAATGATTTTTTATTCTAACGTAGTCTATGGGCAATTGAGATTTCAGCGTAAGCCATGGAATTGTGTTCCATGAAAGTGTGTTCTGGTGATGATTTCTGGGTCGGTAGGGACTTAGTTTTCGTCAATGATTTTTTATTCTAGAGTAGTCTATTGGCTCTGAAGATTTGAAAATGTCAAACCATGGAACTGGGTTCAGTGATGATTTCTTGGTCGGCTAGGACGTAGTTTTCATTAACGATTTCTGATTCTAAAGTAGTCCATGGGCGCAAAACATTTTAGCGTCACTATGGATCGTGTTCTGATGATGATATCTGCCCCCTTCCAGGGACTCAGTTTTCATCAATGATTTTTGATTCTGATGCAAGCACATGAGCGCTGAAGATTTCATCGTCAGCCTTGGAACTGGGTTCCGGTAATGATTTGTGGGTAGGCATTGGACTTAGTTTTTCGTCAATGATCTTTGATTCTGACTTAGGCCATGGGAACTGAAGATTTCAGCGTCAGCCATGGAAACTGGGTTCCGGTGATGATATTCTGGCTATCCAGGGAGGTAGTTTTCATCAATGATTTCTGATTATGACATGATTTGGGTTCGGTGATGATTTCTGGGTTGGCCGGGACTCAATTTTTGTCAATGATTTCTGATTCTAAGGTAGTCCAAATGGGCGGTGAAGATTTCAGCGTCAGCCGTGGAACTGGTTCTGGTGATGATTCTTGGTTCGGCAGGGACTCAGTTTTTGTCAATGATTTTTTATTCTAGAGTACTTCTATGGGCGCTGAAGATTTCAGCGTCAGCCGTGGAACCTGGTTCCGGTGATGATTTCTTGTAAACACCCAAACGAAAATATATATATGTCTATATATATATATAAAGAGAAAGAGAGAGAGAAAGATGGTGATGAACGCAGTTTTCGCTGCCGATGCAGAAATCGGCAGCGACGCAGTTTTCGCTGCCGATTCTGGATTGGGCAGCGACGCAGTTTTCGCTGCCGATGCAGAAATCGGCAGCGACGCAGATTTCGCTGCCGATGCAGAAATCGGCAGCGACGCAGTTTTCGCTGCCGATGCAGAAATCGACAGCAACGCAGTTTTGGGCTGCCGAATTCTCAATCAACAGTGATGCACAGCTGGGAGGGAGGGGTAAAAAAACTGGTTTTAGAATAAACCAAACAAGGATAAGGACACACACCTAAACCCACCCCCCAAACAACCCAATTCATTTGATGGGTAGTATAAATACAAAGAGGGGAGAGAGAAGGACCCATCTTCTTCCCAAACCAGCAGCTGCATGTCATTCTTCCCTTCCCCTTTCACATCAAAAACGTGAATCAAACTAGTAGAGTGTCTTGTGAGCTTGTGAGGGAGAGATGAGAACTTGAGAGAGGAGTGGGCAGCTGCATAGAGGAGAGGAAAAAGAGAGCTGGAAAACGTGAGAGGAAGAAGAAGGAGGAGAACCAGCAGCTGAAGAGAAAAGAATAGTGTCAAAACCTTCCTCAAACTTGGTTAAAATCAGAAGGTATGGGTCATGGAACTCCCTTTCCTCTCCCCCTTAAGATCAAAAACGAAAATGAAGAAGAAAAAGCCCTAAGAAAAATTAATCTAAGACTTAAGCCAAACTATGGGGGAAACTGAAATTAACTAGGAGATCTAGCAAACAGAAGTGAAATAAAGTCAATTTCAGAACATCTAACAATTATGGTAGAAGCTGGCTTTAACTATGGGGTAAGCCAGCATGCATGTGTGTGTGTTCTACTGGAATGAATGTGTTTCTGCTGTGATGTTGGTGCTGAAATTAAATGTGTTCTGTTGAGATGTTGCTGCTGGAATTAATGTGTTCTGTTGTGATGATTGTTGCTGCAATTAATGTGTTCTACTGTGATGTTCTTGCTGGAATTTAATGTGTTCTGCTGTGATGTTAGTGCTGGAATTTAATGTGTTCTGCTGTGAAGTTCTTTGCTGGAATTTAATGTGTTCTGCTGTGAAGTTCTTGCTGGAATTTAATGTGTTCTGCTGTGATGTTTAGTGCTGGAATTTAATTGTGTTCTGCTGTGATGTTATATGCTGGAATTTTGTTGAAGAAAACTATGTGCTGAAAATTGATGGTTCCGAGTTGCGAAATTCTGTTTCGCTGCCGCAACGGAACCTCCTGCAGCGAATTGATATTCGCTGCCGATTTGTTGTGTTGCGCAGCGAAATTCTGTTTCGCTGCCGCAACTGAACCTCCTGCAGCGAATGATATTCGCTGCCGATTTGTGTTGTTGCGCAGCGAAATTCTGTTTCGCTGCCGGGAACTGAAACCTGCTGCAGCGAATTGATATTCGCTGCCGATTTGTGTGTTGCGCAGCGAAATTCTGTTTCGCTGCCGCAACTGAACCTCCTGCAGCGAATTGATATTCGCTGCCGATTTGTTGTGTTGCGGCAGCGAAATTCTGTTTCGCTGCCGCAACGGAACCTACTGCAGCGAATTGATATTCGCTGCCGATTTGTGTGTCGGCGCAGCGAAATCTATGTTTCGCTGTCGCGACTGAACTTCCTGCAGCGAATTGATATTCGCTGCCAAGTTGTGCGTTGTGCCAGCGAAACTGCGGCACCAACAGCGATGCAGTTTTCACTGCCGAACTGGCTGCCGCCTAGCGAAACAGTGGTGTCGCTGCCGAAACTGGCAGCCCGCAGCGAAACCAGTTCTCGCTGCCGAATTCCTACAATAAGCCTCCTAGGCAGGAATGACTTAAATGCT
This sequence comes from Populus alba, assembly GCF_005239225.2. NCBI lineage: Eukaryota > Viridiplantae > Streptophyta > Magnoliopsida > Malpighiales > Salicaceae > Populus > Populus alba. Next base: position 18,437,401 of record NC_133297.1, on the reverse strand, counting down.
AGTAACAATCTCATGTTATGATAGTGTAAAAATATGGAACACTTGAATGTGAACATATGAACTCTTGAAATAAGTGTGATGATGAGTATGATTCAAAAATAAAATAAATGCAACTGTGCTGATTTGTGACTATTGATGTCTTAGGTGGTGCGGTCGGGATTGGACCATCATCAAGACAGGATCGACCCACAGGTGGAGCAGGTAGGTGACTTGCACCTTCCTTTTTCTTACGTTGAATCTTGAAATATTTTAACTTGAGTACTATCATATTGTTAGAACCGATATTAGATTGATGAACGCTTAAATGTTGATTAAAGATTGATTAGCTTCGGCTAATGGCATCCGAATGGATGGCCGGGACAAAAGAGTGATTAGCTTCGGCTAATGGCATCCAAACGGATGGTCGGGACAAAGAATGATTAGCTTCGGCTAATGGCGTCCGAAGGGATGGCCGGGACAAAAGAGTGATTAGCTTCGGCTAATGGCATCCAAACGGATGGCCGGGACAAAAAATGATTAGCTTCGGCTAATGGCGTCCGAAGGGATGGCCGGGACAAAGGAGTGATTAGCTTCGGCTAATGGCATCCAAACGAATGGCCGGGACAAAGAATGATTAGCTTTGGCTAATGGCGTCCGAATGGATGGCCGAGATGAAGGACTGATTAGCTTCGGCTAATGGCATCCAAACGGATGGATGGCCGGGATAAAAGAGTGATTCTGCTGCCGATACAGAAATCGGCAGCGACGCAGATTCCGCTGCCGATTCTGGATCGGCAGCGACGCAGATTTCCGCTGCCGATTTTGGATCGGCAGCGACGCAGATTCCGCTGCCGATACAGAAATCGGCAGCGACGCAGATTCCGCTGCCGATTCTGGATCAGCAGCGACGCAGCTTTCGCCATGGATGGCCGACACAAATGAATGACTAGTTTTGGCGAATGGCATCCGAAAACTTGTGTATCTATATGTACTACTAGTTGTTGTAGCAAATACATGAAGAAATTATAATTGTTAATGTTTTATTTAATTGCCAAACCGTGAGTTACCATTCTTATTATTATTAAATATTTGCATTCTCTTAAATGTTTGTACTGCTGCAAGGACTTCACACCAACGAGATGTCTAGGAAACCCGATACACGGGAACCTACTTTTGCAAGGAACTATGTAGATGTATCTTAAATCACAATGTATTTTGTATGGATCAATGTACTAAATGTATAACTTTTATTAGATCCTTTTTGTTTAAAATTGTGATGACTATTAGTAGGATAAGAATGCAAACTCATGTCCATATATATATTTTAATACGAACTTCAAATCAATGCAATTTAATATTATGTGCTTGTGTAAGATTCGCTCTTAAATGAAATGGTGATTGTATGGATTGTATTTGATTGATGTGAGGAATTAGATTCTTTGATTTCCGGCACCATGATTGAATTAAAATATATATAAAAAAAAAAAAAATTACTGTTTGTGTTGGCTTGGAAAGCCGGGTTGTTACAGTTGGTATCAGAGCACTTGGTATGGATCCTGAGGATCATTAATAAATGTGTTGTTGTGATGAATTTCAGGATGGTACGCACCCGACAAGGGACACGAACTGAGCCGCCCTCCTTAGAAAGGAGGGGCGTGAAACCGAGGTGCCCAAGGTTGGCAAGACGAAGATCCCTTAGATGATACGGCATCTCATGCTCCGATTAATACCACCCGAAACCCTGCAGGGGAAGATACGGTGGCGGGGGAAGGCCTCGAGCCTCATCAAGACAGAGGGAACACCCCCCGTCGCAACAGAGCAGCGAGAAAGAACTGAAGCACAACCATCTGCTGTTCCAACTGGGTGTGCCCCCACAATATGTAGATGCAGGATTCCTTGTACAAATAGTTAAAGCAGTGATGGAAGGCATGGCTAGTTCAGCGGCACAAACAACTCCCACCACGCAGATTCCACCAGCAGCCCCTACGACTAGCATGACCATGGATAATGTGGTACCACTGGTGCGACTAGTTAAGAGTATGAGGGAAATGGGCTGTGAACCGTACATGGGGGAACAAGATGCAAAAATAGCTGGAAGATGGATCAGGAAGGTAGAAAAAACAATGATTCAAATAAGCATACCCGAGGGTTTGAGGGTAAATTGTGCATCCCAGTTACTGTCTGATAGGGCCATGACATGGTGGGAAACAGTTCAGTTGAGGCGTGCGACTGAGACACTAACTTGGAGTGATTTCAAGACAGAGTTTGAGAATCAGTTTTATTCCAAGTATCATCGCAAGGTGAAAGAACAAGAGTTCTTGGCATTGAGACAGGGTGATATGTCTGTATTGGAGTACGAAAGGAGATTTCATGACCTTTCATTGTTCGCCCCACATTATGTGCCGACAGAGGAACATATGATTGAAAAGTTGAGAGATGGGTTACGACAGGATTTGAGACAAGGATTGATCGCCTTACGATTTAAATCGGTGAGGGAGTTGATTGAGGCTGCACAAGCTCTGGAGGCATGTATTGGAGAAAGCCAAGGGGGGTATCAGAGTATAAGCAAAAAGAGAGATGGGGACTATTTCAGCGGCAGACCACCGCACCCGAAGAAAGGAAAAAGTGGAGTGTTTGAGCAGCACGGAAAAAAGGGGAGTTTGACATTACCACCTCACCAGCAATCAAGTGGGAGAGTAATGCTTGGACAGTCGCACTCGAGGGCAAACTCTTCTACTGGGATCGGTGACCGCAAGGGTGTTGACTATCCTTTATGTGTAAAGTGTGGACAAAAACACCCTGGGGATTGCTCAGTTTCCCCCGGGCGATGTTTGTTTTGTGTGTCATTACTGTGGTGGAAGAGGTCATTACAAGAGGGATTGCCCCAAGAGGAACACCGGACAAGTACAGAGCTACAGACAGCCGAGTCAGAGCCACCAGCAGTCAGTCACCGTTAATAGGCCAGTGAGATCTTCTCAATCAGGGGCAAACTCCAGTCGAGGGAAGACGAGGGCACAAAATGATCGGACCTCGGGGAGGGTCTTCCACCTGACACAGGAGGAGGCCAGGGCTGCATCAGATGTGGTGGCAGGTACACTTCTATTGAATGGTTTTAATGTGCATGTGTTGTTTGATCCGGGTGCCACCCACTCATTCATTGCTAAGAGAATTGTCACTAAATTGAGAAAGGAAGTAAAAATGGTAGAGAAGGGGTTTGTAATTGGAACTCCAATGGGAAACATGGTTGAAACAAATATTGTATATGTGGATGTGGGGGTTAGTTTATCCGGGTATGAAACAGAAGTAGATTTGATTCCCTTAGAGCTACATGATTTTGACATAATACTAGGCATGGATTGGTTGAGTAAATACAAAGCACTAATAGATTGTTATGCAAAAACTGTCACTTTCCAAACACCTAAGGGCGAGAAAATAACTTTTGAAGGAGAGAGACTTCCCAAACTGAATGCTTTAATATCGGTGGTAACAGCCCAAAAACTTTTAAGAAAGGGATGTATGGGTTACCTCGCATACATCTTAAACTCTAATGATGAAGGTCCACGATTGAAGGATATTCCTGTGGTGAAGGATTTCCCAGATGTGTTTCCAGAAGAACTACCAGGACTACCCCCGGAGCGAGAGGTAGAGGTGTCTATAGACACTTTTCCTGGAGTTCCACCTATAGCCCAACAACCGTATCGGATGGCTCCAGCAGAACTGAACGAGTTAAAGACTCAATTACAGGAATTATTAGACAAAGGGTTCATACGGCCCAGTAATTCTCCTTGGGGAGCACCGGTCCTATTTGTAAGAAAGAAAGATGGAACCCATAGGCTTTGTATTGACTATCGACAGTTGAACAAAGTAACAATGAAAAAAAAGTATCCGTTACCTCGGATAGATGATTTGTTCGACCAATTAAAGGGAGCGAGGGCATTCTCGAAGATAGATCTGAGATCAGGGTACTATCAGATGAAGATTAAAGAAGCGGATGTAGCAAAGACCGCATTTAGAACTCGTTACGGACACTATGAATTTTTGGTGTTACCGTTCGGGTTGACGAACGCCCCAGCTCTCTTCATGGATTTGATGAATCGGGTTTTCCAACCATACCTGGATAAGTTTGTGGTGGTATTCATTGATGATATACTGGTGTACTCGAATTCTTTCAAGGAGCATGAAGAACACTTGAGACAAACCTTACAAACCTTGAGAGATCACCAGCTATATGCAAAACTGAGTAAATGTGAATTTTGGCTGAAAAGAGTGATGTTTTTGGGACATTCATATCAGCCGAAGGTGTTTTTGTCGACCCTCAAAAAGTCGAAGCAGTCGTGAAATGGGAAAGACCGACTTCGGTCACTGAAATACGTAGTTTCCTGGGACTTGCAGGATACTATCGGAGATTTATCGAAGGTTTTTCCCTGATTGCAACCCCTTTGACCCAGCTAACTAGGAAGGATAAGAAATGGGTGTGGTCAGAAGAATGTGAGGCAAGCTTCCAAGAATTGAAGAGGAGGCTCACCACTGCTCCAGTCTTAACTCTTCCCTCAGGGACCGAGGGTTTTGTGGTATATAGTGATGCCTCGGGGAAGGGATTGGGGTGTGTTTTGATGCAACATGGGAAGGTGATCGCCTATGCATCAAGGCAATTAAAGACTCATGAGGTGAACTACCCGGTGCACGACCTGGAGTGGCAGCTGTAGTATTTGCCTTGAGGATATGGAGACACTATTTGTATGGGTCTCGAACCCAAATTTTTACTGATCATAAGAGCCTGAAGTATCTGATGTCGCAAAAGGAGTTGAACATGCGGCAAAGAAGGTGGATAGAGCTCATTAAGGATTATGATTGCACCATAGAATACCACCCGGGGAAAGCAAACGTGGTGGCAGATGCCCTCAGTCGCAAAGGTAAAAGCCTCCTTGGGAAGCTTAACAGTGGGAAAGGAGCGGCAATTGACAGAATTAAAAGAGTTGGGTGCAGAGTTGGGAATTGATGCAAGAGGTGGGTTAGTAGCCCAATTATTGGTGCGACCAACGTATCGAGAACATATACTACATGCTCAATTCCATGACAAGGTGGGGTCCAAGATTAGGAAGAATGTGGAGGCCGGGTAGAAATGAAATTCCGAGTAGCGGATGATGGATCCTTGATGATGGGACAACGGTTGTACGTGCCTTGATGACGAAACAGTCAAACGAATGGATTCTACAAGAAGCACATGAGTCCAAATTCTCCATACATCCTGGCAGCACTAAGATGTATCGAGACCTAAAACACCTCTATTGGTGGCCAAATATGAAAAGGGACATAGCTGAGTATGTGTCAAAGTGTGGGATATGTCAACAAGTCAAGGTTGAACACCAAAGGCCTGCGGGACCATTACAACCATTACAAATTCCAGAATGGAAGTGGGAGATGATCACCATGGATTTCGTTGTCAGGATTTCCCAAAGGGAGAAAAGGAAATGATGCCGATATGGGTCATTGTAGATCGGTTGACAAAATCCGCACTATTCTTGCCCGTAAAGATGACCGACTCGGTGGACAAGCTTGCCAAGATCTACATAAATGAGGTGGTACGACTTCATGGATTCCGGTGTCCATTGTATCGGATCGAGATCCCAGGTTCACCTCTCGACTTTGGCCGAGATACAACATGCCTTGGGACAAGGTTGGACATGAGCACTGCGTTTCACCCTCAAACGGATGGCCAATCGGAAAGAGTCATCCAAGTCTTGGAAGAACCTATTACGGGCCTGTGTGCTAGAATTTGGAGGAAACTGGGAGGAACACATGGCATTGGTGGAGTTCACGTATAAACAATAGTCATTCAAGCCACAATAGGGATGGCCCCGTATGAAGCCTTGTATGGTAGGAGGTGCAGAACTCCTTTGTGTTGGGAGGAAATTGGGACCGGAAGTTATATGGCGCAGAGTTGGTCCAAGTTCACCACGGAGAAAGTGAGAACTATCAGGGATCGCATCAAAGCCGCGCAGGATAGACAGAAGAAGTATGCCGATGTGAGGAGAAGACCTCTCGAGTTCAGTATGGGGGACCAGGTGTTCCTGAAGGTAGCCCCATGGAAGAACATGTTACGGTTTGGGTTGAAAGGGAAGTTAACTCCCCGTTTCATCGGACCCTTCAAAATCTTACAACGAGTTGGACCAGTAGCCTACAAGGTGGATTTGCCCCCACAGTTAGCCAGGGTCCATGATGTGTTCCATGTCTCCTTGTTAAGGAAGGCTGACGTAGACCCCGCCCGAGTTCTACCCCAGGTTCCAGTAGAAGTCAAGGAAGACTTAACACTGGAATTGAGACCCATAAGGATACTAGATCAAGAAGTAAAGGAGTTACGGAGCAAAAAGATCCCCATCGTCAGAATCTTATGGCGAAATGCTCAAGTAGAAGAGGAAACTTGGGAGAGGGAAGCTGAGATGAGGAAAAAGTACCCCAATTTATTTGAACTACCAGGTATGGAGTGTGAAACTTTTTAAATTTCGAGGACGAAATTCATATTTAGGAGGGGAGAATGTAAACACCCAAACGAAAATATATATATGTCTATATATATATATATATATTTAAAGAGAAAGAGAGAGAGAAAGATGGTGATGGATGCAGTTTTCGCTGCCGATGAAGAAATCGGCAGCGACGCAGTTTTCGCTGCCGATGCAGAAATCGGCAGCGACGCAGTTTTCGTTGCCGATTCTGGATTGGGCAGCGACGCAGATTTCGCTGCCGATGCAGAAGTCGGCAGCGACGCATTTTTCGCTGCCGATTCTGGATTGGGCAGCGACGCAGTTTTCGCTGCCGATGCAGAAATCGGCAGCGACGCAGTTTTCGCTGCCGATGCAGAAATCGGCAGCGACGTAGATTTCGGCTGCCGATTTCTCAATCAACAGTGATGCACAGCTGGGAGGGAGGGGTAAAACTGGTTTTAGATAAACCAAACAAGGATAAGGACACACCTAAACCCACCCCCAAACAACCCAATTCATTTGATGGGTACTATAAATACAAAGAGGGGAGAGAGAATGACCCATCTTCTTCCCAAACCAGCAGCTGCATGTCATTCTTCCCTTCCCCTTTCACATCAAAAACGTGAATCAAACTAGTAGAGTGTCTTGTGAGCTTGTGAGGGAGAGATGAGACCTTGAGAGAGGAGTGGGCAGCTGCATAGAGGAGAGGAAAAAGAGAGCTGGAAAACGTGAGAGGAAGAAGAAGGAGGAGAACCAGCAGTTGAAGAGAAAATAATAGTGTCAAACCTTCCTCAAACTTGGTTAAAATCAGAAGGTATGGGTCATGGAACTCCCTTTCCTCTCCCCCTTAAGATCAAAAACGAAAATGAAGAAGAAAAACCCTAAGAAAAATTGATCTAAGACCTAAGCCAACTATGGGGGAAACTGAAATTAACTAGGAGATCTAGCAAACAGAAGTGAAATAAAGTCAATTTCAGAACATCTAACAATTATGGTAGAAGCTGGCTTTAACTATGGGGTAGGCCAGCATGCATGTGTGTGTGTTCTGCTGGAATGAACGTGTTCTGCTGTGATGTTGGTGCTGAAATTAAATGTGTTCTGTTGTGATGTTGCTGCTGGAATTAATGTGTTTTGTTGTGATGATTGTTGCTGCAATTAATGTGTTCTACTGTGATGTTCTTGCTGGAATTTAATGTGTTCTGCTGTGATGTTAGTGCTGGAATTTAATGTGTTCTGCTATGATGTTCTTGCTGGAATTTAATGTGTTCTGCTGTGATGTTATTGCTGGAATTTTGTTGAAGAACTATGTGCTGAAATTGATGGTTCTGATTTGTGTGTTGCGCAGCGAAATTCTGTTTCGCTGCCGCAACGGAACCTACTGCAGCGAATTGATATTCGCTGCCGATTTGTGTGTTGCGCAGCGAAATTCTGTTTCGCTGCCACAACTGAACCTCCTGCAGCGAATTGATATTCGCTGCCGATTTGTGTGTTGCGCAGCGAAATTCTGTTTCGCTGCCGCAACTGAACCTACTGCAGCGAATTGATATTCGCTGCCGATTTGTGTGTTGCGCAGCGAAATTATGTTTCGCTACCGCAACGGAACCTACTGCAGCGAATTGATATTCGCTGCCGATTTGTGTGTTGCGCAGCGAAATTCTGTTTCGCTGCCGCAACTGAACCTCCTGCAGCGAATTGATATTCGCTGCCGAGTTGTGCGTTGTGCAGCGAAACTGGGGCACCAACAGCGATGCAGTTTTCGCTGCCGAACTGGCTGCTGCCAGTGAAACAGTTGTCGCTGCCGAACTGGCAGCCCGCAGCGAACCAGTTCTCGTTGCCGAATTCCTACAATAAGCCTCCTAGGCAGGAATGACTTAAATGCTAGTAACAATCTCATGTTATGATGGTGTAAAATATGGAACACTTGAATGTGAACATATGAACTCTTGAAATAAGTGTGATGATGAGTATGATTCAAAAATAAAATAAATACAACTGTGCTGATTTGTGACCATTGATGTCTTAGGTGGTGCGGTCGGGATTGGACCATCATCAAGACAGGATCGACCCACAGGTGGAGCAGGTAGGTGACTTGCACCTTCCTTTTTCTTACGTTGAATCTTGAAATATTTTAACTTGAGTACTATCATATTGTTAGAACCGATATTAGATTGTTGAACGCTTAAATGTTGATTAAAGATTGATTAGCTTCGGCTAATGGCATCCGAATGGATGGCCGGGACAAAAGAGTGATTAGCTTCGGCTAATGGCGTCCGAAGGGATGGCCGGGACAAAGAATGATTAGCTTCGGCTAATGGCATCCGAAAGGATGGCCGGGACAAAGGAGTGATTAGCTTCGGCTAATGGCATCCGAATGGATGGCCGGGACAAACGAGTGATTAGCTTCGGCTAATGGCGTCCGAAGGGATGGCCGGGACAAAGAATGATTAGCTTCGGCTAATGGCATCCGAATGGATGGCCGGGATGAAGGACTGATTAGCTTCGGCTAATGGCATCCAAACGGATGGATGGCCGGGATAAAAGAGTGACTTCGCTGCCGATTCTAGATCGGCAGCGACGCAGATTCCGCTGCCGATTCTGGATCGGCAGCGACGCAGATTCCGCTGCCGATTCTGGATCGGTAGCGACGCAGATTTCCGCTGCTGATTCTGGATCGCAGCGACCCAGATTCCGCTGCCGATACAGAAATCGGTAGCGACACAGATTCCGCTGCCGATTCTGGATCGGCAGCAACACAGTTTTCACTGCCGATTCCTTGATCGGCAGCAATGCAGTTTCTGCTGCCGATTTTGGATCGGCAGCGACGCAGCTTTCACCATGGATGGCCGACACAAATGAATGAGTAGTTTTGGCGAATGGCATCCGAAAACTTGTGTATCTATATGTACTACTAGTTGTTGTAGCAAATACATGAAGAAATTATAATTGTTAATGTTTTATTTAATTGCCAAACCGTGAGTTACCATTCTTATTATTATTAAATATTTGCATTCTCTTAAATGTTTGTGCTGCTGCAGGGACTTCACACCAACGAGATGTCTAGGAAACCCGATACACGGGAACCTATTTTGCAAGGAATTATGTAGATGTATCTTAAATCACAATGTATTTTGTATGGATCAATGTACTGAATGTATAACTTTTATTAGATCCTTTTTGTTTAAAATTGTGATGACTATTAGTAGGAGAAGACTGTAAACTCATGTCTATGTATATATTTTAATATGAACTTCAAATCAAGCAACCTTAATATTACGTGTTTGTGTAAGATTCACTTTGAAATGAAATGTTGATTGTATGGATTGTATTTCGATGATGTGAGGATTTAGATTCATTGATTGCCGGCACCATGTGGATTGAATGCATAAAAAAAAAAAAAAAAAACATTTACTGTTGTGTTGGGCTTGGAAAGCCGGGTTGTTACAGTCAGCCAACAAGGATAGGAGTTTTGCATGTTGCATCGGGGAATCTGAGTGAACTTCTGACTTTGAAACTATAGATGGAGCATCTCTTCCTGGCCAATATGGATAAGGACTGGGTGATGATCTTTGCCGTTCAAGTGCCATTTTCTTTGCCAACAGGTGTAGATCAGTCCCACCATCAACTCCCAATGCCGGCACATCACCAGAACTTTTCTCAGAAAATCCCTAGGAATACAAAGAAAACATAAACATCAAAATCATATAGAAATGTTACAAGATGATGACTAAGAGATTCTTTGTTTTTATATTTCTTTTGAAATAATTGAATTTTTTTTATATTTTTATTTTAAATTAATTTTATTTCATATTTTCAGATTATTTTAATATGTTAATATTAAAAATAATTTTTTTTAAAAAAATATTATTCTAATTTATTTTCAAACAAAATTTTTTTTAAAAAATAATTGTTTCAACACTCTTAAACACTCCTAATTTAGAAAACTAAGAGGAAATGGCCAAAGCATAGAACTGCTAAAATAAAACACACTTCAGTCATTAAATACGAAAATGAGCCAGGGGTAACCGAACCTTGGGATGAAGCACACCCATGGTAGCAGACATCAGTGACTCCAAGAATCGGTTTTCAGCTTCTGTTGTTGAACCTGGTTTAGACCATAAATCATTTCTTATAGTATTGAGCTCGTTTAAGCTAGAATGCATGTTTCCGAAGCTGCTAGTGTTTGTCCTGCTAGATGTGTCTGTGAATTCATTCGGTTTCGTCCCAGAAAAACCAGGTGGTGGCCTAGCCTTGGCTCGCAAATGAGGCATGACATCACCAAGCAATAAAAAGGGTGAGTCCTTAGATGCATTTGCCAGCCGAACTTGCAAATCAATGCCAAAAAACCCAGCCTCAAACCATCCAATGATATCACTGCCTGAAAAGGGACCTTGAATTTCACCCTGAGGATCCTTATAATAAAGCACCAGGTTCTCAGGAGAGGGCTGTGGAAACTTCTGGACTTCTTGTTCCCAGTCCAGAACAGCAGATGGCTGCCTTTTGATAATTGGATCCTCATCGGCCTGCCATTTTGCTTCATCTCTTGAAAATGATGGATAAGGAAAATTACTTTCACATGGATTTTCGGGATCTTTTTGAAGTTGATTCCAGGCCATATCAGCAGCCCTCGACCTGAAATCACCTGAAGCATCTCTCCAGTCATGTGAGACAGTATTCAATTGTTCTACCAATGATGGGGCTCGCCATGGAGTTCCAGAATTCGAAGAAGTATTTCCCTCCAGGGCCAATTCCCTGCTTATAGGCATCTCATCAGTTTTTTTGCAAGGACTGGTTTCTCTAATAGCTGCACATGGAAAGCAATATAATTATTGAAAGGCACGAAGGCTACGGGCACTTTAAATGGTACACTTTTTCATAATGTAACATACCAAACATTTACAGACTCGACTAAAGAATAAGAGGGGGCAGACAGCAAAAACACAGATGAAAATCTGAATAAAAAACCAAATTATAAAAAGCAACAAAAAAATTTCTCAACAAAATGATGTTGGAGATAACTATTTTTCTAGTCATGTTAATTGAGGAAAAGGTCTCCCTTCACAGCTCATCAAATGATTTCAAAGGTTAGGTTAATAAACACATGCACAAACCACTTCATTCATAGTATGCGTGGGTCAGTTACCTTTAGCTTTGGACTTTTGTTATCAGGATACATGATATGTTCCTGCATCATGTCCAATTTTGAGCTTGACCCTTGAAATGGTGTCTTCCTTTCATGAGAAAATCCATCAGAATATGTTCCATGACCACCCATCGAATTGTCAAGGCTTTCATCTTTACCATCATCAAAAGAATGTGGCACATCTTCTCTACTGCTGCCTGCTCAGACATGCCAATCCAAACAGAATCATTTCCTTTCCCTAGAAAATGTGTCAGCAAAATGAAGGGGGAAAAAAAAAATACTTTGAAAGTTCGTACCAAGCTTGGCTCTCCTTGGATGTGAAGAATCTGTTGGGTTCCAACCAAGAGATCCTTCTTTTGATATCTGAGGTGCACCACTGCTTACTATGTCCCCTTTGTCAATTCCCTTCAAAACTACCTACTAGGCAATAAAGAAATCCTATAAACAAAGGCAATAATAGTATCCTCCCAGGTAATCCATATTTACAAATTTAACATTTCCTCAGGAGGAGTAGGTGCACAGAATGCCAGTGGCGCACAGGTTTCTTCTAGTGTAAGAGAAGGCACTTGCACAAACCCATTTGATAGCTGGCGTGATTTCATATCAGTCATCCTGTACTCATCTAGAAATTTACTCCTACTGTATCTTAAAGTGCCACTTTCACCTTTGTCTGAAATAGCTCCTGAATATTGAGAATTAGAAGAAATGTTGCTCATGGAGATTCCACTGGAGCTAAACCTTCCACTACCAAGTGAAAACGTTGAAGTATTTTCCCCACGTCCTCGTCTGTAACAAAATGTTGGAATCTGTTTGTTTGGAGTTGGAGTTTGGTGATGAGGAGACTCTCCCCTCCCTCGAACTTGGGAGGAGTTAGCCGATAATGATCATCCTCCCATTCATCTTTTCCAAATGGCATGTCACCATCTCTGCCAGAGTCTATCCACTTCTCATACAAACCATCAGTATCCTTGTCATCAGGCCCCCAACGTGTGTTCCATTTTCTCTCACGCCGCTGATCATAATTAGTTTCCTTGCTATTTGACTCAGCCCAGCAATCGGAAGGGGCACGGCGTGCTTCATAGTTTCTGGTGGACGAATTCTCCATTCAGCGGTCCATCCGCCGGCTATCACCAATTTCTTTATCTCCATCTCTCCAGCGATCTTTGCGCGCAGAGGAATTGGTGTCTCTTTCTTAATCACGCCAATGACCAAGGCAACCAGTTTCCATATCAAGCAAGGAAGGCCGAAAAACATCCTTTTTCGTCTGGTCATGCATCTCCTCGATGTTTCTTGATGTCATCATGCTATCTAAGTGATTGCCAAAAGCTGGAAGTGAGCTGCTTTCCTGTATAGAAACAACCCCCACCAATATCACAAAAAGAAGAGTCAAATTGCAGGATAAAATAATTCCATCAAACAGTTCACGTCAAGTTAAGCTAATAAAATTTAGAGTTTATAGAATTTTTAATATTCACTAAAGAAGGAATCCTTATGTAGGAATTATTGATGAAAAAGGATTTATAATAGACTAGTTTGTTAGTTGATTGTTTTAGGACTGCAACGTGTCTAAATATCAGAAATTATTTTATGCTTTCATTCTGTTTTTAGTTTGTCCTAGTCTTTAGGAAGTGGTTAGTTTGTTGGCACACGTTGCTGTTCATGGCACACGTTGCTGTTCATGGCTTAATTCTCGGTTTCAGTATTTTTCTCTGTTTCTATATAATGTAAACTTGCTGCATATTAAAATTGAATTCCCAGTTTGTATTCCTTTATCTACTATTTCTATCTTCTCCCTTCTCCATATCCATAAACTTCTACCTCTGTTATACTCCTTTCTTTCTTTAAAACTAACAAATTGGTATCAGAGCTGTATTGTTCTTAAGGGATTTGTGTGTGATTTGACGTATCATGGAAGCTGAAACAAGTTTCTCCTCAATTGCTCCGCTAGTGTTCAATGGAGACAACTACCAAATTTGGGCAGTACGCATGGAGACATATTTGGAAGCTTTGGATCTTTGGGAAGCAGTGGAAGAAGACTATGATGTTCTTGTACTTCCAAACAATCCCACCATGACATAGATCAAAACTCACAAGGAGATGAAGACGAAGAAGTCGAAGGCCAAAGCATGCTTGTTTGCTGCGGTGTCAACAACAATCTTCACAAGAATAATGTCCCGTAAGACAGCCAAGTCTATATGGGATTACCTTAAGGAAGAATATACAAGAGATGAAAGGATAAGAGGAATGCAGGTTTTAAATTTGATACGGGATTTCGAGTTGCAAAAGATGAAGGAATCTGAAACAATTAAAGAGTATTCAGATAGACTTCTTGGAATTGCAAATAAAATCAGGCTACTCGGGTCTAAATTCAGTGATTCAAGGATTGTGGAAAAAATCCTTGTCACAGTACCTGAAAGGTATGAAGCGACAGTTACCACCTTGGAAAATACCAAGGATCTGTAAAAAATTTCCTTGGCAGAATTACTTAATTCCCTACAGGCGCAAGAGCAGAGACGACATATGAGGCAAGAGGTCAACACTAAAGGAGCCTTATTTGCAAAACATCATGGAGCTTACAGAAACAAAAGGAAAGAGAAGAAAGGTCAAGAGGGAAATTCTTTTGCTCCTGTTTTGAATAACAACAGAAGCAAAAAAGGAAGCTTCAAGGGTAAATATCCTCCTTGCCATCACTGTAAAAAGGAAGGTCACCCTCCATTCAAATGTTGGAGGAGACCTGATGCAAAATGTTCAAAATGCAATCAAATGGGACATGAAGCAGTAGTTTGTAAGGGAAGAGCTCAGCAGCATGAAGTTGATGCCCAAGTTGTAGAACAAGAGGATGAAGATCAGCTTTTTGTAGCATCCTGCTTTGCAAGTAGTAGTTCGACTGAAAGTTGGTTAATTGACAGTGGTTGTACCAACCACATGACCAATGACAAGAAACTCTTCAGAGATTTGAGGCCAACTGATATTACTAAAGTCAAAATTGGCAATGGTGATTACATCTCTGTCAAAGGAAGAGGGACAATCACCATAACCAGCACTGCAGGCACAAAAACAATTTCTGATGTTCTCTACGTACCAGAAATTAATGAAAATTTGTTGAGCGTAGGCCAATTGATTGATAAAGGCTTTAAAGTGATCTTTGAAGATGGTTTCTGTCACATACTGGATGCTAATAGTGAGGAAATTCTCAAAGTGAGAATGAAAGGAAAAAGTTTTTCTTTTGATCCTATCAAAGAAGAACTAGCTGCATTCTCCATGAAAGCTTGCAACACTGAGATATGGCACAAGCGACTTGGTCATTGTCACTTACAAAGGATGCAACTTATGCAGGAAAGGGAACTCACAGTTGGCTTACCAACCTTTGGAGATCACTTACCGAATTGTCATGCTTGTCAATACGGTAAACAAAATAGGAGACCATTCCCAAAGTCATCCTGGAGAGCCACTCACAAGTTGCAGCTAATCCACACAGATGTATCGGGTCCTCAAAGAACTGAATCATTAGCAGGTAGCCGATATTACATTGCTTTTATTGATGATTTTTCAAGAATGTGCTGGATTTTTTTCTTGAAATTCAAGTCAGAAGTAGCTGGAGTCTTCTGGAAGTTCAAGAAAATGGTAGAAAATCAAAGTGGCTGCAAAATTCAAGCTGTAAGGTCAGATAATGGAAAGGAGTACACTTCAGCAGAATTTGATATGTTTTGTGAAGAAGCTGACATTGAACACCAGCTTACTGCTCCTTACACTCCACAGCAAAACGGAGTAAGTGAAAGGAGAAACAGATACATACTGGAGATGGCTAGATGCATGCTACATGACAAGGAGTTACCCAAATATTTTTGGGCTGAAGCGGCCAGCACTACTGTTTTCTTACAAAACAGATTATCCACCACAGCATTGAAGGATAAAACTCCATTTGAGGCATGGTATGACTATAAACCTTCACTCAATTTTCTTAGAGTGTTTGGTTGCTTGTGTTTCTCTCACATTCCACAGGTCAAGCGGGATAAACTTGATAAAAAGTCAGAACCAGGCATCTTTGTTGGGTACAGCTCTTCCTCAAAGGCATATAAGATTTATCAACCTCAAACAGGGAAGATAATTGTTAGTAGAGATGTGTTCTTCAATGAAGAAGAGAAATGGAATTGGGAACATACAAAAGAGACATCCACAAGCAAGCAAAAATCAAGTCTAACGTCCCAAACAAGAGAAGAGCAAGCATCAAAACAGTGGCAAGAAGAATTGGAAGATGATCTACCAATTCGTGGAACAAGACCGCTCCATGATATTTATCAGAGATGCAATGTGGCCATTTGTGAACCTCCTGGTTATGAAGAGGCTATTAAAGACCCAAAATGGCAGAAGGCAATGGAGGAGGAGCTATCAATGATAAAAAAGAACAAGACTTGGGAGCTAGTTGACAGGCCAAAGGATAGAAAGATTATTGGAGTAAAATGGGTGTTTAGAACCAAGCTCAATGCTGATGGTTCCATCAACAAACACAAAGCCAGGCTTGTTGTTAAGGGATATGCTCAAGTCTTTGGAGTTGATTACTCGGATACATTTGCCCCTGTTGCTAGATTGGATACTATTCGGCTTGTGCTAGCTATAACAGCTCAAAATGGGTGGAAGGTGTTTCAACTAGATGTAAAATCTGCTTTTTTAAATGGTATTTTGCAGGAGGAAATCTATGTTGAACAGCCCGAGGGATTCATGGAACAAGGTGAAGAGGAGAAGGTCTACTTGCTCAAGAAGGCTCTATATGGCTTGAAACAGGCACCTAGAGCATGGTATAGCAAGATAGATGAGCATCTGTCAAGCCTAGGATTTCAGAAAAGTTTGCCAGAGGCTACTCTTTATGTGAAATGTAAAGGACACAATCTGCTTATAGTCTCTCTTTATGTTGATGATCTTTTGATCATAGGTGACAATGCCAAGCTTGTTGAAGAGTTCAAAAGGGAAATGATGAAAATTTTTGAAATGACAGACCTTGGACTCATGGCATACTTTCTGGGAATGGAGATCAAACTGTTAGAAAATGAAGTTTTCATCTGTCAAAAGAAATATGCCAAGGAAATTCTCAAGAAGTTTCATATGGAGGACTGTAAGGCAATGGCTACTCCAATGAATCCAAAGGAGAGCTTAAGTAAAGAGGACGACACAGACAAAGTTGAAGAAGGCTATTTCAGAAGCATGATTGGTTGCCTAATGTACCTAACAACAACCAGGCCAGATATTCTTTTTTCTGTAAGCATTCTCTCTCGTTACATGCATTGTGCTAGTGAAATGCATCTTAAAGCTGCAAAAAGAGTCATTAGATACATCAAAGGAACTATTGATTTTGGTGTAAAATTCAAGCATTGTCAAAACTTCAAGTTGCTGGGATTTTCTCACGGTGATTGGGGTGGATCAGTGGATGACATGAAGAGTACATCTGGGTACTGTTTTAGCTTAGGATCAGGAGTTTTCTCATGGAGTTCCAAGAAGCAAGAGACTGTAGCACAGTCTACTGCCGAGGCTGAATTTATTGCTGCTACAGCAGCAATGAATCAAGCTTTGTGGCTAAGGAAGTTGTTCTGTGATTTACATTTGAAGCAACAAAATGATACAGAGGTGTTTGTGGACAATCAGGCAGCAATTGCAATCTCCCACAATCCAGTTTTTCATGGAAAAACCAAGCATTTCAAGATCAAATTTTTCTTTTTAAGGGAAGTGCAGAAGGAAGGAGAAGTGAGCCTCATTTATTGCAAATCTGAAGATCAGCACGCAGACATTTTTACAAAACCTTTGCCAGCAAACAAGTTTGGACCTCTTAGGCAAAGACTTGGAGTTTGCAGCTCCTAAATCATGGAGGAGTGTTAGTTGATTGTTTAAGGACTGCAACGTGTCTAAATATCAGAAATTATTTTATGCTTTCATTCTGTTTTTAGTTTGTCCTAGTCTTTAGGAAGTGGTTAGTTTGTTGGCACACGTTGCTGTTCATGGCACACGTTGCTGTTCATGGCTTAATTCTCGGTTTCAGTATTTTTCTCTGTTTCTATATAATGTAAACTTGCTGCATATTAAAATTGAATTCCCAGTTTGTATTCCTTTATCTACTATTTCTATCTTTCTCCCTTCTCCATATCCATAAACTTCTACCTCTGTTATACTCCTTTCTTTCTTTAAAACTAACATAGTTTGTTAGAATCTTTATTTAATTAGAATGTTATATTTTTTATTAAATTAGTATTTTTTTGAATAGTTTAATTCTTTAATTATTTAGCACTTGAAGCCTATAAATAAGCTTATAATCTTAAGTATTATAAATAAATTGAGAGAAATATAGAGAAAAACTAGAAAAATGTATCTTTTAAGAAAATTCTTAATAAAATATCATTTTTCTTCTTGTTTTTTTTAGCTTTGTTCTTATGTTTATTCTTATAAATTAATTACCACATCCTACCATTCTTTTCCAACAAAGAGGATACATTCATCTAAGGAATCTAATGTAAGAACTACAAATTTGTCCATACATGAGCAAGTTATGTTGTTAGATAAGATCGTATAATACCATAAAAAAGTTAAGAGAACAAACCCCTGTTCCCACTGCAGGCTTACTATCGCCTGGTTTTGGCAAAAGCCACTGCGGTGACAGCGGAACTGGATTGTCGGAACCTTGAACATCTGCATGAAATAAAAAGAAGGAATCAACAAAGACATCTCTCCACATGTATCCAAACCAACAGTTGAAACAGTACGCTTGGCTATTCCATTGAATAACTGGCATTTTGATTTGAATTCCCTTGATTTAGAAGAAGCAACATAATTGCTGAGAAATTGCCAGATGATTATATTTCTTAACCCCTTAAACTTGCCGTTTAGGACAAAGACACCTACAACCTTGAAACCTTGAAACCTTGAAAAATCAGAGTATTCCATAGGAGAACAGGATATAAATAGCAAAGAAAGAGCTTAACAGTAACCCTTAGAGCTTTTCTCACCAAAATGGCTCCTCTTAGAGCTTCTCTCACCAGATTATAATCCTTTTTGGTCCATTGAAGAAAAGTAAACTGTCATACACAAGAGTATGAGTCACTGAAGCTTGACCTATATGTTCAACCTCTAACCTTTAATTTTTAATTGATCACAAGAGTAAGAGTCATCGGCTAGAGATACACAGATTTTAACCCTTTTTATTACATGTGTATTGATGATGGGTTGTGAGCCTAGGGTCATTTTTTGGATAGTGCCCTGTGCAGGGGATATATATGCTATCAAAATTTTGTAAAATAACTTGATAAATTATTGAAATGGTATGGCGACTAGAAACTAACAAAGACACAAGTATGTCCATTGGCACACAAGGATACAAGGGTCAAACATGCGTGTGTAAAAATATTTGCTCAATTTCAGGATTTAGAATCAAATTTCTGGGTCGTTACTACTACCACCCAACCCAAAATCAATTCATCAGACAAAAAAAAATAAAAAAATATAGAAACACAAAATCAAAATAGAAAATTCTTTTATCTCTTGACCTCAATTTACATTTTTTTTTTTAAATAAATGTTCAAAAACATCTTAATTAGAATCTCCTTATCGAATGGAACTTATTAATATCAAGATCAATTTTTTCGTTACTCTCTCTTTCACCATAATTCAATGAATTTCTCTCTTCTCTCTCAAACCCAAATGCTGAAAAATAAAACAAATGAACTTTTGAACCATAATAAAAATTATCTTACATTTAGGATTAATCATGTATTTTCTATTAAGTTGTCAATTATTTCTAATTAATGTTTTGTTAAATCCCTATCGATTAGGGAGTGTATGTTATGTTGATCTATTTATTAGCTTGTAACCACATTCATAAAGTTTGCTTTAATGTGGGTTGTTTTATTTCAGTTTTATGTTACTTGTAAGGCTATATATAGCCAACTCTTGGTTTTCAATTCTATAAGATAACTTCTCCCAAAACTTATTTATTCTTTATAAAGGTTACTTTGTTTTTACATTTGGTACCAGAGCCTATCACTAGACCTGATTGAAATACAAGAAGCAACAGTCTTTTAAAGTGTGTTGTAGTGAGAACATGGTGTCAGCAAGCAGCAACTTTGTACAACCAGCAATTCCAAAATTTGACGGGCATTATGAACATTGGGCTATGCTCATGGAGAACTTTCTGAGATCAAAGGAGTTTTGGAACTTGGTGGAGCATTGTATTCCTACAACAGCTACAGGAGTGGTGCTCATAGATGAACAACAGAAGGCCATTGAAGATCAAACATTGAAGGACCTGAAGGCAAAGAATTACCTCTTTCAAGCAATTGATTGATCTATTCTAGAGACCATCCTGAACAAAGACACAACAAAGAATATTTGGGACTCATTGAAGCAGAAATATCAAGGTACCACACGAGTCAAACATGCACAACTACAGGCTTTCCGGAAGGAGTTTGAAGTTCTTCACATGAGGGTAGGAGAAATTAAGAATGAATATTTTGCTTGAACCCTTACCATAGCCAATAAGATGAAGGCAATTGGTGAGACCTTGGGAGATGTTGCTATCATTGAAATTTTTTTGAGATCCTTGACTCTCAAATTTGACTACATGGTGTGTTCTATTGAGGAATCTAAGGATATAGATACTCTCACCAATGATGAGTTGCAAAGCAGCTTGCTTGTGCATGAACAATGCATAAGCTCTCATATTGAAGAAGAACAAACTTTGCAAGCTATTCATGAAAGTCCATCTGGAGGAAGGGATCAAGGTCGTGGAAGCTTTAGAGGAAGAGGAAGAGGACAAGGGAGACAAAACTTTGACAAGGCCACTGTGGAGTGTTATTATTGTCATAAGCTAGGACATTTTCAATATGAATGTCCTAAGCTAAAGAAGGAGGCTAACTATGTGAAAGTTGATGAGGAGATGTTGTTGATGGCCTATGTAAATTGTCAAAATGCTAACCAAGAGAGTGTGTGGTTTCTTGATTCAGGATGTAGTAATCACATGTGTGGGAAAAAGGAAATTTTCTCTGATCT
Source organism: Populus alba (assembly GCF_005239225.2). Taxonomy (NCBI): domain Eukaryota; kingdom Viridiplantae; phylum Streptophyta; class Magnoliopsida; order Malpighiales; family Salicaceae; genus Populus; species Populus alba. The sequence goes on along the minus strand of NC_133297.1, from coordinate 18,416,770 downwards.
TGATACAAAGTTTAGAGAATCTATAGAGCTAGGAAACAATTCAAGCATGGCAGTGATGAGAAAAGGCAACATAAGGCTTCTTGTAAATGGGATTGTTCAAATTATCACTGGGGTATTTTATGTACCTGATCAGAAAAACAATTTATTAAGCATTGGACAATTACAAGAAAAGGGACTTTCCATTTTCATTCAACGGGACTTTCCATTTTCATCAAGATCTAAGAAGTCCGTTTGCAAGTCCAAATTATAGCAACAACGGAGAAGTCCGAATCTGTCCTGCATCCCAAACACTGTTCAGTGTTTGGCCCATATCTGAAGTTCTAGAAGTCCAAATCACCTTCATTTTTTTTCCTGGAAAGCTGAGTCAATTTTCTACAACTTTCATGCTTTCAAGTGGACCCAATTTTGATGCTAGCATTTTCGTTTTATTCAGACAAGAAGATAAGGATTTTCACAAAGTCAAAAGTTGGCCACCCACTCAACAATTAGTCATCAAATCAATAATTCCGAATTTTGGCCTATAAAAGGAGGCATTTGCCATGTATTTAGGGGCTTGGTTGTTCAGATCAAGTTCATGCTCTTTATTTCTCTCTTTATATTTTTTGTAATTCTTAAGTTTTGCTTTCATTAATTTGTTGTTTATGCTTTTCATTTCCTTTCCTTTCCTTAGTTAACTTATATCTTATTTATGTTCTTGTTTTGTTTATTTATGTTTCTCTTCTTCATTATGTTTAGCTAAGTTTATTATGTCAAGGTGAAAAGGTTACACTAATGGTGTAAGAACAAGTATGGTGTAAACTCAACATGGACCTTAATGTTTAATATTAACATGTCTTATCTTTTTATCTTACTAATTCTTAATACCTTGCTTGTTAAATGGTTAATCTAGATTTGTGTTGTATAATACTTTGTACAACAAATGCTTAGCACTCTCATAGCCCAACCGTATGGTATTATCTACACGTGGGCTATGAAAGGAACTTGATTTGTTGTTAACATCAATTAACATCATGAATTCCTGACAATATTTAAAAGTTTGGTGTTATGTAAATAACATAATTAATATGATCATGTTAATAATTTATAATGAGCTATTAATGACAAATCATCTGATTAGAACCTCCTTCGTGTGTGGTTTCCAAATTGAGTAATAAGAGTTTATACTATACTTGTTTGAAATACCATTGGTGGATCCTCTAACCTTGACATTTGTTTTTATCATTGTTTAATCTTTACATTAATCTTTCATCTCAAAGTTCTCATTAATTTCTTCCTCTTCTTCTTCATTATTATTACTACTACTACTACTACTACTACTACTACTATTATTATTGTTATTATTATTATTATTATTATTATTTACATTCTTGTTATATTTTATGTACGTTAAGTATGCTCTGTGTTTGATCAAGGATCCTGACATTGTTGGTCTTGCCTTGTTCATTCGCATCAGAAATCTGTTTATATTATATAATATATCTCTTTAATCTTTTCATAAACTTAGTATATAGGCTGGAAACCTGTGACCCGATCTTTTAGATCATTCTCAGGTATAACAACGCCACGTACTGAGTATTATTATTATTATTATTATTACTATTACTATTATTGTTGTTGTTGTTGTTGTATTGTTATTTATAATTTATACAATTAACCTCTCTGTGGTTCGACCCCGGTCTTGCCGGGTTATTTATTACTTCGACACTCCTGCACTTGGGAGAAGACATCAATCTTTTGGTCGTGTCACTTCTCCTATATCTTTGCATGTCCAGAAGAAGAAATTTTGTAGTGCCGTTCAAAACGGCACCGTTTCGGACTTTTGTTTTCTTTATTATGAACAGTGGATGAAACGACGCCATTTTGGGAAAAACACGTCGTTTCATTTAAATGAAAACATCGCCAAACGTGTCAAACTCCAAATTAGTCTTCAATTTGTGATTTGTTCAATCAAGTTCTCAATTGCAATTTTGATTTTAAAAATCAATTCAATTGCATCCCTACCAAATTCAATCGTCGGCCCTGAAGTTAGTTGTCTTTTCCAACTTGGTCATTGGTCTTTGATTTATGCAATTTTACCCTCAAATTAATCAATAAACTTCTAATTTTTAAAATTTGGCCCCTGATTCGGTTTAATTGCAGCCCCTCTATTTATGCATGTTTTTCATTTTGGTCCTTGGTTTCAGATTTCTTTAATTAAGTCCCTAATTGGCCATGAAACTTCAATATTTATGCAATTAAGCCCCTAATTTGACCAAATTAACTCTTAAAAATTATAATTTGACCCCAGAACTTTAATTTCTTCCAATTAAAGCCTAAATTGACTTCAAAATCAATTTTTCTTGCAACCAAACCCTCCATTAATTGAGTCCATAAACATCTGATTTTGAACTTTTCTTCCTCAAATTGATTTTTCTTTGTCAACAGGGCTCTCATCAGTTAATAAAATACCGCCAAATTTTAATTTTTGTATTTTTGGACCTCCTTAATCAATTTTTAACCATTTTTTGAGCGTTCTAACATTCTTTTTTCACTACTGTATTGTTGATAATATTTTTTATTTTTTGTATTTTTTTGAAGAGAGAAAAAAATATGAATTGGGAAATAACCCAAAAATAGATTATGACAAAAGGTATGAATTACCTTACGAACTAGTTGTTTGATCCTTACTAAACAAACATGTTGTCTAAGAGTTATACTCTCTTCTGAACTAAATGCTGCCTTTCCTGTTCTTGCTTTTGCAGTTTTCCTTTTGAATATATTTACAAGAAAAAATAATTTTTATCACATTTACACTTTCAAACTGCTATAAGAAATTATTCACCGTAGCCAAAGCGCTATTCTCCCTGAACAGTTGTAGTAAGTTAAAGAAGCATAAAATTAACCCTAATTACGGTACTGCCACTGAGGTTGAGTTTCACATGCGGGAAATTACGTTCGGATGTTCCAGCCAATCATCGAACTATTCTTCCTCGGATAGAACTTTGTTCCTTGACAATGGAATATTTAGAAGCAACAGAGTTAATGGTTAGAAGATTGAAACTTAAGAGCATTAAACATAAGTACTCCACTTCTCATTTTTTCTCTTTAATTAAACCTTTTTTTTTATCCATTTGTTTAATTTTCTTGATTGAATCCTTTTTTGGCTTAATTAGCTTAGATTAAGTTTGAAATTGTGGTGAGAAAACCAAATTAAAAGACAAAGGGACCAAGATGTAAAACATGGAGAAAATGTAAAAACAGAGTAACCTTTATGAAGAATAAATAAGTTTTGGGAGAAGTAATCTTATAGAATTGAAAACCAAGAGTTGACTATATATAGCCTTACAAGTAACATAAAACTGAAATAAAACAACCCACATTATAGCAAACTTTATGAATGTGGTTACAAGCTAATAAATAGATCAACATAACATACACTCCCTAATCAATAGGGATTTAACAAAACATTAATTAGAAATAACTGACTACTTAACATTCTCTTTTAAACTGATTGTTGCTTAGCAATTAGTTTATATCTAGTTCTGGACACACTCCCATCAATCCTCGTAGCTTCAAAAAATGCATCTAGTTTTAGTGGCTTAGTCATCAAATCTGCTATCTGATCTTGAGTACCACAATGAATCATCTTTATAGTGCCTGCTTTTGTAAGCTCGCGAAGAAAATGAAAGTGAACGTCTATGTGTTTACTGCGCCCATGCATTACTGGATTTTTTGAAAGCTTAATTGCTGAATTGTTATCACAGTAAACAATAGTAGACTTACTTTGAATATGTCTGAGCTTTTCCAGAATTCTTCTTAGCCATACTACTTGACAAGCACAAGAGGCTATTGCAATGAATTCAACTTCGGTGGTGGATAAAGTCACCACTGGTTGCTTCCTTGAAGACCACGACACAGCTCCTGAACTCATTTTAAAAACTTAACTTGATGTGCTTTTCATGTCCTCTAAATCCCCAGCATAGTCACTGTCTGTGTAGGCTGTTAATTCCTCATCTTCTTTATTTTTGTAAAACACACCATAGTCTATTGTACCTTTCAAATATCTTAAGATTCTTTTAGCAGCCTGCAAGTGGAGCTTAGTAGGATTTGCCATGTTTCTACTGATAAGACTCACAGCAAACATCACATCTGGTCGTGTAGTAGTTAAGTACATTAAAATTCCTACAACTTGTTTGTAGAAAGTACTGTCAACCTTCACTCCATCTGCATCTTTTGAAAGCTTACATCCAGGAACAATGGGATTATAGACTGGATTGCTTCTGTCCATTTTACACCTTTTCGATACCTCTAGTGCATACTTCTTTTGATTAATATATATTCCATCTGCCCTTTGGACCAACTCAATACCCAGAAAAAATCTCATCTTCCCAAGGTCAGTCATGTCAAATTCACGCATCATAGAACTTTTAAACTTAACAAACATAGACTCATCATTCCCTGTGAATATAAGATCATCAACATATAGACTTACAATCAAAAGTTTACCTCTTGCCTTGTATTTTATGAACAAAGTATGTTCATATTGACATCTTTCAAATCCTTCCTTCACAAAATAAGACTCTGTACGACTATACCAAGCTCGTGGAGTTTGTTTAAGTCTATATAAAGCCTTTTTCAACTTGTACACTATCTACTCACAACCCTTTTTCACATATTCACAAGATTGTTCCACAAAGACTTCCTCATTCAATTCACCATGTAAGAATGCAGATTTTACATCTAACTAGTAAATAGTCCTTTTCTTTTTTAGCTGCAAGTGCAACCACCAAGCGAATTGTATCTAATCGTGCCACATGTGTAAATACTTTAGTGTAGTCTATTCCATGCTGCTGAGCATAACATTTGGCTACTAGTCGTGCCTTGTGTTTATTGATTTCTCCATTCTCGTTGAGCTTAGTTTTATACACCCACTTTACTCCAATCACTTTTGCTCCAGCCAGTAACTCCATCAATTGCCATGTATTATTCTTCTCGATTGCCTCTATTTCTGAATCTATAGCTTTTCTCCACATTTCATATTTCACTGCATCTTCTAATAAAATGGATCATCAGTCGACAAAGTAGCAAAGTTTGTTGTTTCTTCATCATCATAAAGACCTTCTCCACTAACATGATCTATCATCCAAACTGGAGGTGTCCTGTGTTTTCCTGCATCGGAGTTGGGTGGGTTTTCTTTAATTAATTCATTTGAAGAAAAATCATATATTCCTTCATATGTAGGAGCAGCAGCATTGTCATCGTCATTCCCTTCATTTGTAGGATTAGTAGTATTGTCAACAGATATGTCTTCTTCATTGACATCAATTATGGATGTTTTGTCTTCACTATCACCCCATTCCAAGTCAGCGTTAATTGCTCCTTCATGACTTTTGTCCTAATCCCAACTCTTATCTTCTTCAAATACAACGTCTTTGTTCACTATGATCCTTTGAGACATGAGATCATATAATTTGTATGCCTTTGATTCTACACTAACTCCAAGTAACACACAACCCCTGCTTTTGTCATATAGCTTTGTTTTGTTATTATCAGAGACATGAACATGAGAAAGACATCCAAAAACCTTAAAATACTCAATTGAAGGTTTAACTCCACTCCATGCTTCTTCTGGAGTCTTATCTTTTACTGCAAAAGTTGGACTCCGATTCAAAATATGTATAGCCCAATTGACTGCTTCAGGCCAAAATGTATTTGGCACTTTCTTTTCTGATAGCATGTTACGAACCATATTCATAATGGTTCTGTTCTTTCTTTCTGCAACTCCATTCTGTTGTGGAGTATATGCATCTGTCAACTGTCTACATATGCCATTTTCACGACAAAAATTGGTGAACTTGTTTGATGTAAATTCACCTCCATGATCAATACGTAGACCGATTATGTTTGAACGTGTTGCCTTTTCAACCAAACTCTTAAAGTTTTTGAAACTGACAAAAGCTTCTGATTTTTTAGTCAAGAAGTAGACCCACGCCTTACGACTAAAATCATCAATAAAGGTAATCATATACCTTTTTCTTGCTTTTTGAGATAGGTTTGATCGGCCCACAAATATCAGCATGCACTAGTTGAAGAATATAAGAAGCTCTTCATGTGCTCTTCTGTGGAAATGAATCTCTATGTTGTTTACCCACCAAACAATATCTGCACAGCTTTCTAGGAGTCTTCAATTGTGGTAAACCATGTACCATCTCTTCGTGTTGAAGTGTTTTTAAACCTGTGAACCCCAAATGTCCATATCGGCAATGCCGAAGTTGCATTGAATCTTCTATGATTGTTTGAAACAGGTAGATTCTTGTGGCTGAGATGTAGCAAGCAACATAAACATTTTGTTTGAAGGTGTCACAGTCTCTATGATCAAGCTAATAAAAATGGAAACGGACTTCTTAGATCTTGATGAAAACATGAAAGTTGTAGGCCTATGGCTTAGCAAATCTGTGTAAAACTTTGAGGTCATTTGGACATTTAGAAGTCGAGATATGACCCAATTACCGAACAGTGTTCCAGTTTGGACTGCACCAACATCTCTTTTCTAAGTTTAGCCCTCTCTTTGTCCTTTCAATTTCCATAGTTGAACTCATCAATCAATCCTTTGATTTATATGATAGGTCTGCACTTAAGATGAACATTTACCATATATTAAGGCATTTTATAGTATTGGACTTGTTATTATAAAACATGCTTTAGTTAAAGAGTTATTGATACTTTAAGTGCAGAATGATGATATAAAACCTTAATAAATATGCACTTTTAAGTACTAATCACACCCCCCAACCAGCTTATTACTAGTCCGTAGTAATCAAAGCGTTAAAATAGAAAAACAATTTACAAATTCCATAAAGCAAGACATTCATCATTCAACTTCCATTAATCTATCCAGATAAACAAACTCTCATTAAATTCATATATCTGCTCAATATCTCTTAAACAAGATATTACTAAACCTTTCTTTTGTGCTCAAAATATCAACATATAGTTATGAGGCTTTACATTGAAGAAAAACAAATTTTTGCTCTAATGTTTAAGGTAAACTTCCTTAGGTTGGGATTATTAATTTTTTCTTTTTCTTTTATTTATTTATTTATTTATATACACATACAACTTGAAACACAATGTATCTTTAACCCATGTAACGAGCATTCGGCTAATGACTCCCAGACCAGTTGGTCTTAGGGCATTAAGTGTTGAGACACCCCTGCGAGCTTAGCAACTCGGGTTGCAGATACTGATACGTAGATAGTGCAATGTTTGATTCCCTTAAGCTTTTCTCCTCAACCCATGTAACAAGTGTTGGGCCAATAGCTCCCAAGTCAGTTGACTTTAGGGTATTAAGTGTTGAAACACCCCTTCGGGCTTAATTGCTTAGGTTAGGGAGTCTACAAAACCAAACTTATCTACCTTTTTATTATCATTTTTCTTTTTTGCAAATTATGTACTATCCCTTTTCCTTAGTTGTTACCTTTAACAAAAGAACATAAATAATATAATAATCCAATGTGCAACCCACAATCATATGTTAAAGTATGTGTATGAAAATAAAGATTTAAAAATACTTGTTAAATGAGCATATGAGCAGAATCAAGTGCTAACAATACGAGAGTTTGTAAACCTGAATATTTCAAGAAGTATTCTGATAGACCTTGTTAAGAATGTTTACTAAGATGCGTCTCAAGAGTCACTTTAACAAAAGAACTCCTTTTACTCTGCCATCCTAGTAACAACAGTTTTGCAAATAGTTTATGAAATAGAAAACACAGTTTTTTTTTTAATATATCAACTACTACCCTTTCCCCCCAACCAAAATGAAACATTGTCCTCAATGTCTTAAGGTAGAAAGATAGAGTATAAAAGACATCACCTGAAATAACGAACACTGACAAACCTAAAACACATTTAAACAAATATAATAAACAACAAAACACAATAATAAAACCAAAAGACACAGTTTTTACAAACGAAGGCTCAAATCCAATCTAAGCTTTTTACGACTTTCCTTAGTTGACCAATTTATGCGACTCATGGAGGGATTAATTACAGGGATGAAAGATTGTAGTTGGTCAATCAATTGTTCAGCAGTAGCAGCAGAGATTATGATTTGTCGTGCTGAAGATGTTAGAAATTCCTGTTCCACAGCATGATCAAGAAAAGACAACAACTTATCATAAAAACCATTAACATTTAACAAACCTATGGGTTTATGGTGAATGTGCAGTTGGCCTAAGAGGAAGTATGAAAGATCTCTTCCAATGTGCCCAGACCACCTGGTAAGGCAATGAAGGCATCAACATGGTTAAACATTGTATTCAATCTATTATAGAATGTAATTATATAGGAAATATTGTAGTCATATTCTTATGTGGTAATCTCCATCTTTACTATTGTATATTGCCCTACTCATATATATAGAAAGGGTTGGCTAACCTATTAGGTTAAGCCTCCTAATTATTCTCAACTTGGTATCAGAGCCTTCGGCCGTCAAAACTCTTTTGTCTTTGCAGCCGACCCTAATTTTCTCCCCCATGGACTCTCCTCCTGCTACCGTCGTTGCCATCTCTCCCTCCACCGGTGCTGCATGATCACCGGCCAGCCCTCTTCCTGCTGCTGGCCGAGAACAACTTCCAACACCTCCGAATTCTGATTTTTCTTCTCATGACTCTGTCGTTCCTTTGCCTCTCATGGGAACACAATCTACAACAATGGTTCCTCTATCAAACACCCACCATGTTGTGTCGTTGAAACTTACGAACACAAACTATCTTTACTGGAGAATGCAGATGAAGCCATATCTCCTTGGTCAAGGTGTTTTTCACTTTGTTGACAGCTCCTTGTCGTGTCCTCCATCTCATATGATTGATGCTTCGGCTGGTTCTTCTTCTGCCATCAACCCCTCTTTTCTTCGTTGGAAGCAACAAGATCAACTTATTTTGAGTGCTCTACTCTCCTCTCTTTCCGTGGATGTGCTGCATCTTGTAGTAGATTGTTCTACTTCACATTGTGTTTAGCGCACGCTTGAGAAGGCACTTGCCTCTCCATCTAATTCTCAGATCATGCAATTACATGGATCCTTTCAAGACCTTCGGCAAGGTGATGCATCGGTTAGTATGTATATGCAGCAAGCCAAATCATTATTTGACGAATTGGTTGCTGCTGGTCGCCCAATGTCCCTTGAAGATTTCAATCTCTATGTGTTTCGTGAACTTCGCGGTGAGTTCAAAGACTTGGTAACTAGTCTCATAACCAAGGCTGAACCACTATCGTATGCTGATCTTCATAGCCATCTCCTTACCCATGAGTTTCTGCACAAGAATTCCTTTCACTCCATGGCTGTCGGTTCATCCTCTTCATCACTGCTGTCTTCTTCTTCTCTGCCGCAGCAGCCACCATTGCTGCCAACACCTCCGAATTCTGCTTATTATGCCATGACTAATCACAGCCGAAACAGGGGACGTTCTAGAGGTAATTGGCGCTCAAACACCAACCGATTTCAGGCCCCAAACAGAGGTCACTCCGCTGCAGATTGGAGGCAAAATCAGTGGCAGAACAGGCGCACCTCTGCTGCAGATTTCCGGCCAAATCAGGGGCAGTGGTCTGGACATGTCTGCTGCCAATTATGTTCCACTCCTGGCCATTCAACTCTTCAATGCTATCAGTTTCGCAGCAGCACGCAACAGCACACAACAGCCCTCTACTCACCTTGTTGTTGCGAATGATTCTGCTGCAACGACTTGGTTTCCCGACACCGGCGCGAATCAACATGTGATGCCTGACCTTGCAACTCTAACTGATTCTGCTCCTTATCTTGGTAATGATTTCTTGCATGTTGGTGATGGTAAGGCCCTTGACATATCCCATGTTGGACATACTACTTTATATTCCCCCAAACGCTTGTTTACATTAACTAATGTTCTTCGTGTGCCTCACATTACCAAACCGTTGTTATCTGTTCATAAATTCTGTCGTGATAATCATGCTTATTTTGAATTTCACGATTCTGTGTTTTATGTGAAGGATCTCGTCACCAAGGAAGTTCTTCTTTCCGGTCAAAGTCATGATGGTCTTTATGTTCTCTTCGAGTCCTCAGCTACGTCAGTTCCTCAAGCTTTTTGGTCTCCTTGCATTTCTGCGACTGCCGACTTGTGGCATCGTCGTTTAGGTCATCCAACTCCTCGCATTCTAAATTTGTTAGTTTCTGATAATAAAATTATTTGTACATCTAAACGATCTTTTACTCAATGTCAAGCATGTCCATTAGGCAAGTCATCCTGTTTGTCATTACGACCGACGGGTCACAAAACTTCTACCCCACTTGAATTAATTTTTAGTGATGTTTGGGGCCCTGCTTTAATGTTTTCTTCTGATGGTTTTTGTTATTTTGTTATCTTTGTTGATGTGCACACTAAATATATCTGGTATTATCCACTTGTTGCGAAATCTGATGTATTTTCCACGTTTCAACGTTTTTAGACACTTGTTGAGCGTTAGTTTTCTCTTAAAATTAAATCTGTTCAAACTGATTAGGGTGGTGAATATCGTAAATTAAATAATTTTTTCAAACAATTGGTATTCATCATCGATTAATTTGTCCTCATACTCATGAACAAAATGGCACAGTTGAACGTCGTCATAGACATATTGTCGAAACTGGCCTAACCCTTTTAGGCCAGTGTAATGCCCCATTGTGTTTTTGGAACTATGCTATGGAATCATCGGTCTATCTTATTAATCGCATGTCTACTCCTGTTCTTCAAAATAAATCTTCTTTTGCGTGTCTGTTTCAAAATAAATCTTTCTACGCACTTTTGGGTGTCTTTGTTTTCCATTTTTACGTCCATATCATGCTCATAAATTAGATTTTCGGTCTTCTCCTTGTGTGTTTTTAGGCTATAGCTCGTCTCATCTTGGTTATCGGTGTCTTGATTTAGAGTCTGGTCGTGTCTATGTCTCCCGTCATGTTCGTTTTCATGAATGTGTCTTTCCTTTTAAAAAGTCTGAACAGGTAACAACACCCCCGGTTCCCCCCACTCCACCTACCTATCTTCCATCACTGCAACCCCCTTCCTGTTTTCAGCCTCTTCCTTCCCAACTCGGCAAAACACACAACCCACCTTTGCCCCTTGCCACAACCCCCCAGCTTGCTCCCCTGCCCGTTGATTCAGCCGACCCTGCCTCACCACCCCACACAACCATACTATCACCACGTGCTTGTCTTTCCAATGATTATTGTGCAGGAACAGGTTCTGACTTGCAGGATTCAGTAGCGACACAACCCATCACCTCCTCGGCTTCACCTCCTGGTCTGCAACTTTGTGTTGATCTCTCCTCTTATCCTCTTCAGCACATTCTAGGTACAAGTGCTACTACTCCATGTCCAGCTGCTCCTAAACACCCCATGGTTCTTCGTCCGAGACAGCCCAAGACAGCGCTGATCACCACCACGGCAACCACCTATGCTTCTTCCTTCAGTCGGGTAACTTCTCCTCCCTCGCATGAGCCACTTATTTTTCCTGATGCTAACAGCTATGAGGCATGGCATAATGCTATGCGAGAGGAAATTCAGGCCTTACGCGCAAACAGAACATGGACTTTAGTGTCGTTTCATCCGTCCATGAATGTTGTTGGTAGCCGATGAGTCTACAAAATTAAACGCAGATCTGATGGTAGCATTGAGAGGTATAAGGCGCGCCTGGTTGCTAGGGGCTTCACTCAGCAAGAAGGTATTGTTTACTCAGAAACTTTTAGTCCTGTTATCAAACAGGCAACAATCCGCTTAGTGTTCTCCATTGCAGTTTCGAGTGGTTGGAAAATTCATCAGCTTGACATTCATAATGCATTTCTAAATGGAGTCCTTGATGAAGAGGTTTACATGAAATAACCTCCAGGTTTTGTTGATTCTGCACTCCCAGGTCATGTATGTCGATTGCATAAATCTCTATATGGGTTAAAACAGGCTCCGCGGGCTTGGTACACTCGTCTGAATGATTTTCTATTATCCATTGGTTTCCGTGCTTCTAAAGTGGATACCTCATTGTTTATCTTCTCGGTTGGTAGTGATATTTGTTATCTTTTGGTTTATGTTGATGATATTCTGCTTGCGGGTAATAATGGAACTCTACTACAACGACTCATTCAGCTACTGAGCTCAGAATTTAAACTTCGGGATTTGGGTGATGTTCATTATTTCTTAGGTATTGAAGTGCAGTGTACTGGTCTGGGACTTATGCTTTGTCAACATAAATATACACTTGATATCCTCACACGAGCTGGTGTGTTATCCTGTAAACCAGTTGATACTCCTATTTCGGCATCCAAAGCCACCATTATGCCGGATCCATTGTTTTCTGATGCTACTCGTTTTCGGCAACTTGTTGGTGCTCTCCAATATCTCACTTTCACACGCCCGGATATTTGCTTTGCTATTAACCGGGTCTGTCAATTTATACATGCTCCTACAGAATCCCATTGGGCTGCCGTGAAATGCATCTTGCGTTATCTCCGTGGTACGACATCACATGGTTTACATATTACTCGCAGCTCTTCCTTTGCTTTACACGGTTTTACAGATGTAGATTGGGCAGGTAGTATTGAGGATAGAAAGTCTATAGGTGGTTATCTTGTGTTCTTTGGTCAGACGCCAATTTCGTGGAAATCGAGTAAGCAACGCACTGTTGCTCGTTCTTCGATGGAAGCTGAGTACAAAGCCTTAACCGATGGCACGGCTGAAGTTATCTGGCTTCAGTACTTGTTAACGGATCTTCAGATTCCGACTCCTTCTGCCCCTATTATCTAGTGTGACAACCTTGGTGCCACGTATTTGTCTGCAAACCCTATATTTCATGCTCGCACAAAACATATTGAGATTGATTATCATTTTGTCCGAGATAGAGTTGCGAAGAAGGAGATTCATATTCGTTTTATTTCCTCTCAGGATCAACTTGCCGATTTCTTCACTAAGCCACTTCCTGCTGCTTCATTTACTGCTTTTAGATTCAAGCTTCGGGTTGATCCTCCACCCTCAGCTTGAGGGGGCGTATTATAGAATGTAATTATATAGGAAATATTGTAGTCATATTCTTATATGGTAATCTCCACCTTTACTATTGTATATTGCCCTACTCATATATATAGAAAGGGTTGGCTAACCTATTAGGTTAAGCCTCCTAATTATTCTCAACTCAATCGATCAGACATTGTGGGGACCTGTAATTCCTCTCCAATTGTTTTTCCAATGATGTCCCCTTGTGCTAAAGCTTTGGGGACTACCTCCAAAACTTGACTACCTCCTAAAAATGCAGCTATTGACACTCCCCCCATTAACCCAAGGTTGCCTCCTCCATACACTAAATGAATCTTTCACTCAGCTAGTACCTGACCAAGATGATTTGCTGATTCTAAAAACTCCTTTTCTTTCCCAGGACTGGATCCACCGAAAACACAAATATTGTTTATGTGATGACTTGAGGAACCTGCCATTTCTACACACTTGTATATTTGATGAATGTACGGGTTAAGTAGAAATGAAGGGAAGGAAGAGAAGAATTTATAGATGAGAAATTAAAAATGCAATCATACCACCCATATGTAGGCCAGCCGTAGTCTCTCTCTCTCTCTCTCTTTGTATTTATTTATTTATTTTGAAAAAGCATGTGTATGTACAGGTAGTTGTGATTGTGGCTCATATCTTTCCTTGGTTTTACGTCCAAGAACGGCTTAAACGCCCTCTATGGGTCGGGGATAGGCTTCCCATCCAATTTTCTTAAAAACTGGCAAACATGGTCTTTTTTAGTCAGATTCCCAAGACTAAGTCGAACATGTTCTTTATGGAATTATGGCCATAAATCATAAATTGCACGATGCACATCTCTACTAGGGTGCGTCTTAAAAGTCAATAGAAGATTATCTAAAGACCCCTTACTCAGGCCATCCTTAATGAATTATATTTTATCTTCACGGTTTACAGATATCATTCCTAAAGAACGACATGTCGCATTACAAGTCCATCTGGCACATCTGTGACAGACTTTCAGTCGTTTTGCACGACGTTTCTTTGCAAAAGTGCTTTTACCTGTTCCAGGCATGTATGAAATGAAAGAATTGGAGGACTCACCTGATAATCGGACCTTTGCTTCAATTAGCCAACAAATATCTTCAGGAATTCCATGGTTCATTAACAACCTCAATCTTTCACATCTAGCACGGTAAATTTTTGTAATCGCATTATGAGGCAGAGCGGGAAAATACTTTTTCAATTTTTCAAGAGTGGTGTCCATTTTCAACTGAGAATTGGGGGAGAGATTCAAAGAAAGGAGAAAGAGCAAAGAATTGCACAAATATATACACAGATATCAGTTATCATGGGAAACTGAAAGAACCGACTTAAGAGTCACGGAGTACTGTTATCCGCCATTTGATCGGGATGAGAGACTAGCAAAACAAAAGTCACACAAAAACAATGTGAGAAAAAGAATCAATCTTTATATACAGGATCACCCAATTCAATAGAGTCATTTTCAACTGAAAAATTGTCAAAATAAACTTTCAAACGATGGCCATTTACCTTGAAAACATTACCATTCTTTGGATTTTCGATATCACAGGCCCCATATGGATACACATGTTTCACAATAAAAGGACCGCTCCATCTTGATCTTACTTTTCCAGGAAATAAATGGAGTCAAGAATTATAAAGCAAGACTTTTTGACCAACATTGAATGTTTTTCTCAGTATTTTCTTGTCATGAAACTCTTTGAGTCTTGCTTTATTAATTCTTGAATTGTCATATGCATCATTTCTTATTTCCTCAAGCTCATTTATTTGCAATTTTCGCAGCTGACTAGCATCATCAATGTTTGAATTGAAAGCTTTAATAGCCCAACAAGCTTTATGTTCAATTTCCACAGGCAAGTGACAAGGTTTTCCATATACTAGTCTATAAGGTGGCATACCTAATGATGTTTTATACGCAGTTCGATAAGCCCAAAGTGCATCATTAAGTCTTAAAGACCAGTCTTTCCGATCAGGGTTCACCATTTTCTCCAAGATCTGTTTGATCTCCCTATTAGCAAGTTCTACCTGTCCACTCATCTGAGGGTGATAAGGGGTGGCAACTTTGTGTGTGATTCCATATTTCTTCATTAAAGACTCAAATGGCTTGTTGCAGAAATGTGTTCCACCATCACTTATCATGGCTTGAGAGATTCCAAATCGACTTAAAATGTTTTCTTTCAAAAACTTTATCACTGTTTTGTGATCATTGGTTCGACTTGGAATTCCTCTATCCATTTTGAAACATAATTTACTGCGACCAATATATACAAGAAACCAAATGATGGAGGAAATGGACCCATAAAATCTATACCCCAACAGTCAAAGATCTCAATGACAAGAATAGGATTTAAAGGCATCATGTGATGTTTTGAAATAGATCCCAACTTTTGACAATTTTCACAAGTCTTGCAGAATGCATGTGAGTCTTTGAACATGGTGGGCCAGTAAAATCCACTTTGTAAGATTTTTGCAGTTGTCTTTCATGATGAGAAATGACCCCCACATGTCTCAGAATGACAAAATTTAATGACACTACTTACCTCATTGTCAGGAATGCATCTTCGAAGTATTTGATCAGGACAATATTTGAATAAATAAGGGTCATCCCAATAAAAGTTCTTCACTTCGTTCAAGAACTTTCTTCTGTCTTGGGTACTCCAATGAGCTGGCAATTGTCCTGAAACAAGAAATTTAACAATATTAGCAAACCAAGGCATTGTAGAGACAGAAAATAAAGATTCACCAGGAAAGTAGTCATCGATTCGTGTGATGTCAGATCTCGAATCGGTTGTCAATCTTGACAAATGATCTGCGACAACTTTTTTGGTGCCTTTCTTGTCTTTGATTGTGATATCAAATTCTTGAAGTAACAAAATCCACCGCACCAATCTAGTCTTAGAATCTTTCTTAGAGAGAAGATATTTCAATGCTGCATGATCACTAAAAACAACAACAGGTGAGCCAACAAGATAAGATCTGAACTTGTCACATGCAAATACTACTGCAAGTAATTCTTTTTCAGTGGTAGTGTAATTCATTTGAACACTATTTAAAGTTTTACTTGCATAGTAAATCACATAAGGTTTCTTATCTTTTCTTTGTCCCAAGACAGCACCCACGGCATAATCACTAGCATCACACATCATTTCAAAAGGTAGTGACCAATCAGGAGGTTGAATGACAGGAGCAGAAGTAGGCAAGCTTTTAAGTTTAACAAAGGCTTTTTCACATTGTTCAGTCCATTCAAAAACATTTTCCTTTGTTAGAAGGTTACACAATGGCTTAGATATTACACTAAAATCTTTGATGAACCTTCTGTAAAAACCAACATGTCCTAAGAATGATCTAACATCTTTAACAGATTTTGGTGTTGGTAAGTTGGCAATTAACTCGATTTTAGATTTGTCAACCTCAATTCCTTTCGATGAAATAATGTGACCAAGTACAATGCCTTTTGTTACCATAAAGTGATATTTTTCCCAATTCAGTACAAGATTCTTCTCTTCACACCTGTTCAAAACCTTTTCCAAGTTAGTTAAACAATCATCAAATGAATCACCAAAAATAGAAAAATCATCCATAAAAATCTCAAGAAAACGTTCAACCATGTCACTGAATATGTTAAGCATGCATCTTTGAAACGTGGTTTGTGCATTACATAACCCAAAAGGCATTCTTTGATATGCAAAAGTACCAAATGGACATGTGAAAGTAGTCTTCTCTTGATCTTCCAATGCAATTTCAATTTGATTGTAACTTGAATAACCATCTAGGAAACAATAAAATTCATGACCTGCAACTCTTTCTAGGATTTGATCCATGAAAGGTAAAGGAAAATGATCTTTTCTAGTCATTGAATTAAGTTTCCTATAGTCAATGCACATGCGCCAACTAGTAATAGTCCGAGTTGGAATTAACTCATTTTTCTCATTTGTTATCACAGTGACTCCAGACTTGTTAGGTACAACTTGGGTAAGACTTACCCATTTGCTGTCAGAAATAGGATAAATGATTCCATTATCTAAAAGCTTAATGACTTCATTTTCACTACTTCTTTCATATTAGGATTAAGTCTTCGTTGCATTTCTCTAGATGGTTTAGTATTTTCCTCCAAATAAATCTTGTGTGTGCAAATCAAAGGCCTAATTCCTTTTATGTCAGCTATGGTCCATCCTAATGCATTTTTGTGCATTTTCAGAGTCTGTAATAACTTACCTTCTTGATGTGCATTAAGTTTGGAAGATATTATTACCGGAAAAGTTTCATTTTCTCCCAAAAATGAGTATTTGAGATTGATTGGTAACGACTTCAAATCAGGTTTTGGTGGTTGAACACTTGAAGCTATGGACTCAATTGATTGTGGTGGTAATTCTTCAATTTGTGATCTCCAATTACATGCCTTTGCTTCTTCCTGAAAATAAACCATTTGCAACTCGTCAGGTTCATCAATCTCAGTTTCACTAGAAGTGGTTTGAAATTGATCATGAACTAATTTTTCAATAAAGTCCACTTCCTGTAAATCATTATCATCTCCAGGTTGCTTGCAAATGTTGAAAATATTCATCTCCAATGTCATGTTTCCAAATGATAGCTTCAACAGTCCATTCCTACAATTAATCAATGCATTAGAAGTTGCAAGAAATGGACGTCCTAAAATAACAGGAATTGAATTACATGCTTCAACAAGTTGTGTATCCAAGACAATAAAATCTACAGGGTGATGCAGACCAGCCCAGAAACACCAACAAGGACCCATTACATGTTCCAAATGGACCAATGACTCGGTCCAAGACAAAGACATTGAAAGACGCATTGAATGCATTGGTTTTGAAGGTTTCCACCAAGTCAGAATTGGAAGGTCCATTGGAGTATCAAGAGGAGATCCTAGTACATCTTATCCATGTGCAAGAGGGGTCCAATACAACCTTATTTGGGCCGTGAGATGAGGACAACAAAGGAAACAAAAGAATCCTACTACAACTTGGAAACAACATGGTGGCTACCTTTTCCTTTTGTTTCTAGGATTAAGGGGCTACATGGAAGGCTATAAATAAGCCTTCAATCAGTTCTGTATTATTTTAGTTCATTCTCTTCTTCTCATGGCAGGACATGGATTTAATATTAGGGGCTTTATTTTATTTTGTTAGCTACAGCCCAAGGCTTGTTTTGGCTTAATTAATACTTTGTTTTAAGCTAGGATCCGAGGCTTGTTTGGATTAAGTTATGGGCTTTTCAGTTTAGGGTTTTGGGCCAGTTTTGAGTGGACCTCATATAAGTCCACATAAGAGGTCCATTAAGGTTAATTTTTCAAGAACTATTTAAACTCATGTAAGCCACAATTTCGACAGCTTTTGATGATTATTATTCTGAATTTTTCAGTTTTAATGTGTGAGAGTGATTCTTGCATTCTTCAGTTCTTGAACGAACTGAATCTGACTTATCAAAGATTAACTGGCTTCGTGGCGTCATTCTACTCATTCCAATAGTGTTTGTGCCTTGGGGCAGGTTTCCATTGTGTCACACTCCTATCAGACCTCTTTCAGCTTTCCGGGATTAGATCTCAATCTTGATTGTGGGTTGTGTGACCACGTGATCACGAGGTTCGCATCAGTTGGTATCAGAGCTAGGCTCCGAAACAAGGTCATATCATTCTGTTATTTTCATTTTTTTTTCTTTGGTGTTCCCTTAAGTTTTTCAGTGTTTGCATCCATCTTCTTGTTCTTAGAGTTTGCGTCATCTAAGCAAAAAAAAAAAAAGAGTTTATATTTCATTTGATTACTGTTTCTAATCATATCAGTTTATTAAAAAAGAAAAAAGAAAAAAAAGAAAGAAAGAGAGAGAAAAGAGTGATTAGTTGAAATTTGAAGGATCATTCAATTTTGCCGCAGAAACACAAATCTTGGTGAACCATAAGCAAACCACCTCGGAATCAATTTAAACTTCATATTCAGTCTATTGGGGGTGGGATCGCATCATATATCAAATTTGGGCTCATTCTAATATTGTTTGTTTGAGGTTTTAATTCGAGGTTCAATTCTGCCGCAGAAACACTACTATTAGTGAACCATAAGCAAACCAGCTTAGAATATATTGAAACTTCATATTCTGTGTATTGGGGATGATCTCGCACCATGTATTAAATTTGGGCTTATTTTGATAACGGCTTCTAGAGGTTTTAATTGGAGGTTCAATTCTGCCGCAAACTGATCATACAAGGGGTTTGAGAACCTAGACATTATAGAACGACCTATAAATTTATTTTTGGTGTTTTCATAGTATTGTAATACTAAATATTGAATTTGAGGTCATTTAAAGATCGTTTGGTTTGGGTTTCAATTCTGTTACGTAAAATTACGTAATAGGTTAGATTTGCCTCAAGTTTCAAAACATGATCTTTTCTGTTTAGTTTTGTCCAAATATTTTTGTTTCTGCTATATTTGGATTATCTAGAAGTCAAGTAATTGTTTTCCTTAACATTCGCTTTTGTTTTATTTCGTGTCTTCATTTCGTCCACAATTCGTACGAATTTGCATTGCTACTCGCAAAATCATAATCCTAGTTTTGTTTTGATTTGTTTTCAGTATATTTATTGATTCTTGAGTCTGAAAATTATATTCAGAGTACGCTGTTAAGGCTATTGACTTTGATTTGTTGATTTCAGTTCCTAAAGAACCAAAAGAAAGCAAATTGTGAGGTAAAAGGCATAGTGAGCTTATTAGAGTGAAAACCCTTGATTTTTTTTTTGTGTGATACACGAGAGGTGTGAAGATATATTTTGTGCTACTAACCAAATTTTCCAGATTCAAAGAATGTCTGAAAACAACGAATCAGCGACACAAAACACTGACGTAGCTTTCCAATTGCGAGCTATAGGCCAGCAACTTGAGCTGTTGACTAGGACGTACAAGGATCTGAAAGATGAGGTGAATTCGATAAAGAAACAAAATAGTGGGGCTGATCGCCGGGGAAATACGGTTCGTATGGCCGCACGGAATGTCAGATCTGATTTTGAAGAGTTTGTTGATGAAAACGCAGATGGAGGTGAAGATGACTATGATTTTGCATCAGCTGACCAAGGAATCAGGTCTGGACCGAACAGGGCTAGGAGGAATGTGAATTTTCATGGCATGAGCACTTATGAAGATATGGATGGGGACTTGGACACCATTAAACTGAAAATTCCTAGCTTTCAAGGTAAAAACGATCCTGAGGCTTATTTGGAGTGGGAGAAAAAGGTGGATTGGATTTTTGATTGCCATAGCTATTCTGAACAAAAAAAGGTGAAATTGGTGATAATTGCGTTTACGGAGTATGCATTGATTTGGTGGGATCAGATTGTGATCAGTAGGAGGAGGAATGGCGAGCGACCCGTGCAGACTTGGGGGGAGATGAAAGTTTTAATGATGAGACGATTTGTGCCAAACCACTATTACAGAGACTTATATCTGAAGCTCCAAGGTCTGAATCAAGGTTATAAGACAATAGATGAATATCACAAAGAGATGGAGATAGCAATGATTCGGGCTAATGTTGTTAAGGATAAAGAAGCCACCATGGCTAGATTTCTTAATGGGTTGAATTGGGACATTGCTAATGTGGTTGAGCTACAGCACTATGTGGAGCTAGAGGACATGGTTCACATGGCGACGAAGGTGGAGAGACAACTTAGGAAGGGGCATGCTCGGCCAGTGTTTAATTCGGGTTCGTCATCATCTTGGAAGCTGAATCTAAAGAGAGAGGGTACTATACGGCCAAGATCCTTTGGTTCTTCTAGAACTGAACCACCAAAGGCTAAAGTTGATGTCCCTACTGATGCCAAAGGTAAATATGAAACTCAACCTAAACGTACTCGTGATGTTAAATGTTTCAGGTGTCAAGGACATGGACATTATGCTTCAAAGTGTCCAAACAAGAGAATCATGATGATTAGAGATAATGGTGATGTGGAATCTGAAAGTGACAGTTCTGATTGTGAAGGCATGCCACCATTAGAGGATAGTGATGGGGATGAGTTAGCATTACCGGTTGAGGAGTCTATGGTTATAAGGCGAACACTTCAGGTTCAGGTCAAGGAAGATGATACTAATGAACAAAGGGAGAACATCTTCCATACATGTTGTTATGTACAAAGCAAGGTGTGTGGTTTAATTATAGATAGTGGAAGCTGTGTTAATGTTTGTAGTGCCATCCTTGTTAGTAAACTAAATTTGTGTACTACTAAGCATGCTAAACCATATAGATTGCAATGGCTGAATGATAGTGGTGAAGTGAAAGTGACTAAACAGGTTGTGGTTCCATTTTAGATTGGGAAATATGTTAATGAAGTTCTGTACGACGTGGTACCAATGCAAGCAAGTCACATCTTGTTGGGGAGACCATGGCAATATGATAGGAAGGCAATTCATGATGGGGTTAAAAATAGGTATACCATTGTAAAAGATGGTAAAACCATCACTCTTATACCTCTTACACCGAAACAGGTGTATGATGATCAAATAAAGCTAAAAAGTGAGCATGAGGCGATGTGGAGAGAAAATCAAGGTGAGGAACAAGGGGAGAGAAGACCATCAGATTCGGCTAGAACCCAAACCACCACAACCATTCGGCCACCTATCCAAACACAAGCAAATATTCGGCCAACACTCCAAACAAATCAAACCATTCGACCACAGCTCAAAAACACCCAAATCTGGCCGAGAGTGGAGGTAAGACAAGAGGAGTGAAGAAAGTCAGTAAGTGTGATGATGATTGTGTGGAAAAACTAAAGAAACAACCCAATTTTTATGCTAGAGAGGGTGAGGTTAGATCTGTATTTTTCACAAACAAGCCAATGATTTTACTTGTGTACAAAGAGGTTTACTTTAATACTAATGGTCTTGATCATATTATGCCTAGTGTTGCTATTTCTTTGTTGCAAGAGTTTGATGATGTGTTCCCCGACGATACTCCTAGCGGATTACCACCATTGAGGGGGATAGAACATCAGATTGATTTCGACCCGGAGCTTCAATTCCTAACCGACCAGCTTATAGAAGCAATCCCGAGGAGACGAAGGAGCTTCAAAGGCAAGTTGATGAGCTGATGGAAAAGGGCTACATTCGTGAGAGTATGAGCCCGTGTGTTGTACCTGTGCTACTTGTGCCAAAGAAGGATGGAACATGGAGGATGTGTGTTGATTGCCGAGCCATCAATAACATAACGGTAAAGTATAGACATCCCATTCCTAGGCTTGATGACATGTTAGATGAGTTACATGGATCCTGTATTTTCTCTAAAATTGACTTCAAAAGTGGGTACCATCAAATTAGGATGAAAGAAGGTGATGAGTGGAAAACAACATTTAAGACTAAGCATGGTTTGTATGAATGGTTAGTAATGCTGTTTGGACTTACAAATGCACCTAGTATGTTTATGTGTTTAATGAATCATGTGTTGCGTGCATTCATAGGTAAGTTTGTGGTTGTGTATTTTGATGACATTTTGATATATAGCAAGAACTTAACTGAGCATCTTCATCATTTGCGTAATGTACTTAGTGTGTTGCGTAGTGAGAAATTGTATGCTAATCTTAAAAAGTGTGCCTTTTGCATGGAGAAAATTGTGTTTCTTGGCTATGTAGTAACTGCACAGGATATCGAGATGGATAAAGAGAAAGTTAAGGCCATCTGGGATTGACCTACACCCAAATCAGTAAGTGAGGTAAGGAGTTTTCATGGGTTAGCTAGTTTTTACAGGCGTTTTGTGAAAGATTTCAGCACAATAGCTGCGCCCTTGAATGAAGTTGTTAAAAAGTCAGTTGGGTTTAGATGGGGGGAGGAACAAGAGTTGGCTTTTGTTTTTTTGAAAGAAAAATTATGTTCTGCACCTGTTTTGGCTTTACCTGACTTTACGAAAGCATTTGAAATAGAATGTGATGCGTCTGGAATAGGAATAGGTGTTGTTTTGATGCAGGATCGGAGACCTATTGTGTATTTCAGTGAGAAGTTAAGTGGAGCGACCTTGAACTATCCCACTTACGACAAAGAACTCTATGCATTGGTAAGAGCACTTGAGACATGGCAGCATTACTTGTGGCCAAAAGAGTTCGTAATCCATTCGGATCATGAGTCCTTGAAACATCTGAAAGGACAAGGTAAGTTGAATAGGAGGTGATAAGGGAATTTTTAGCATGTATATTTTCTGCTATTTATGCTTGATTTTTAAATATTTTGGATATGTTGCACAAGACAATTAGAATTTTGAATCTCTTTTTGAACTATTGACCTCGTGGGAAATTAATGTGTTTTCAGATCTTAGGTTACTAAACAGGCAGAGCCGGGCAGTGAAACTGAACATTGATTCATTATGTGCTGCAAAGAAGCTATACAATTTAGTTCTGGATGTTCGTAACCATTTTCAAATAGCTGAGATGAAGGTCTAAAAAACATATGAAAGGCATATAACTCAGTTTTGTTGTTTCGAAGCCCAAAAAGCGAGTTGAAAAACAAGGATTGAACCAGCCCGAAACTCCTGCACTGCAAAGACTGTTTCGTTTTATGGCCCTTATCTCAACACTCCGACGTCCAAAAATTTCAAGATCAGTTTTTTTGGAAAGAAAATTTGATTCTCTACAATTTCTCCAGAAATAGAGATCTTTGAATTCGCATTTTTTCTACCTCAAATCGGGCCCGCAATGTCTGAGTAGGAAGGAATTTAATGCAGAAAAGGAAACTTTCCTCATTACTGCAGGGGTAGAAAAGCCACAATATAAAAGAAGAAAAAAGGGGGATTGAACACGGACAGAAACCCTACAACATAGAAAAGAAAAAGAGAGGAGGCGGCACCAAGGGGGGAACAAAAGAGGGGCAGAGGCAAAACTATTGAAAACCGGGAGGACACCTATCTTTTCGACGGAAATTCTCTGCTTTTGAGTTATGTTCATCGTATCAAGTTTGTTTCTCTTTAATTTAACTATGGAGTAGACTTTTATTCTGGGGTTTTTTATGTAACCTTACTATGAATATGTGAACAATTTCTTCGATTGAATTGTTACATTAAGATGTTGAGTATTTCATTCTATGTGTAATGCTTGCGTGTGTTTGGCCAACATTTGCATGATTTAGAATTCAATTTGAAACTGAGAAGTAATAATTGTTTTAGCTATTGTTTGAAATACCTTAAGAAATCTATAGGATAGAGATATCCTAGGAACTTTTGTAATCGTTACAGGTTTTACAGTACTTAATAAATTTCGACAAGTTCAGAACTTTCGTAGAGTATATGAAATTTGTTTGTCGAAATAATTTATTGATGCTCAAGAGAGATTAATATTTACATTAGAAAAACCTGATTATCAACATTAGGAGTAATTAATTTAATTGAGAAAGTTCACATAGGCATAGTTACGGTAAGTCAGAAATCCTAGAACCAGTACAATTGAATTCATTAATCTTTAATCAATTAGTTGTTACTTTTTAATCATTAATTTTTGTTTCATAAACTATCTCATTCGATTCCTCAAATAGATCATAATTTAAAAGACTTTGGTAATTAGTAGTAATTTTTACAAATCCTCGTGGGACGATACTCTACTCATCACTTTATTACTTGTTACGATTTGTGCACTTGCAAAATTAACCAACAAGTTTTTGGCGCCGTTGCCGGGGATTTTAGATAAAATTACTAATAATATCAATATAAATTAAATTTGATCTAATTTGATTGTCTTTTGTCTTCAGCTCTTTAGGTGTGCTGTCTAGTGCATGAGAAGCAACAAAAACCAGTCGTTGCTACCTTATAATCCTGAGATTGAGAGAACTGCAAGGGGATTAAGAAAGAAAACGCGAGAGACTCAAAACAGTTCAGGCATCATGGCAGACAATGAAAATCCTGAGCAAGATACACGGGCATTGAGAGATTTTGCTCTCCCACAGGTGACAGGAATCCGTTCTGTTATCAGGAAACCAAGGATTGAGGCCAATAATTTTTAGATCAAACCAGCAATACTGAAGATGATTCAGACCTCAGTTCAGTTTTATGGGTTGCCAAGTGATGATCCTAACGCCCATATTACAAGTTTCTTGGAAATTTGCGACACATTTAAGCATAATGGCGTTACTGATGATGCCATTCACCTCAGACTGTTTCCATTTTCTTTGCGAGATAGAGCGAAGAACTGGTTAAACTCCATGCCTGCAGATTCAGTTATCAGCTGGGAAGATTTAGCTCAGAAATTCCTTGCTAAATTTTTTCCACCAGCCAAGATAGCAAAAATGCACATTGAGATAGCTAACTTCGCCCAACTTGAGAGTGAACCATTGTATGAGGCATGGGAGAGATACAAGGATTTGCTCAGGCGATGCCCCCACCATGGACTACCGAAGTGGATGCAGGTGCAGAATTTTTACAATGGATTGAATGCCTCCACAAGAACACTAATTGATGCAGCTTTAGGAGGAGCTTTTATGAGTAAGTCACAGGATGATGCTTACAACTTATTGGACGAAATGGCTATGAACAATTACCAATGGCCAAATGAAAGAAGCATACAGAAGAAGACTGTTGGGGTGCATGAAATTGATGCAATCACGTCATTAACAACTCAAGTCCATTCACTAACTCAGCAACTGAAAACCACTCAACTGTCAGCAAATGCCATCCATACAACGTGTGATTTTTGCCATGGAAATCACACAAGTGAAGAGTGTCAGATTGGGAACCCATTCTCTCAAGCAGAGCATGCTCATTTTGTGTCAAATCACAGCCGGCAGAACAACCCCTACAGTGCAACATATAATCCCGGTTGGAGAAATCATCCTAATTTCTCATGGAACAATCAAACTGTCATGAAGAATCCAACCATGCCATCTTCAAGTGAGCACATGAAAGAGAAATCAAAACTTGAAGAAGCTATGACACAATTAACAAACAACACCAGCAGATTCATGACTGAAACAAATACCAATCTGCAGAACCAAGCAGCTTCAATTCGAAATTTGGAGGTTCAGGTTGGTCAGTTAGCCAACATGCTCACGGGTAGACAACAAGGAAATCTACCAAGCACAACTGAAATTAATCCTAAGGAGCAATGCAAGGCCATAACTTTAAGAAGTGGAAAAGAAGTGGAGCAGACTGCTGGAAACAAGAATGCAGGAAGAGAAGAAGAGGAGCAAATGGCCGAACCAATTCAGAATATGAAAAAAATCTGATCCTCTGCCAGAACCAATGCAAGAAATAATGCAGAGAATTCCATTTCCACAACGTCTCAAGAAGAATAAACTTGATAAGCAATTTTCTAAATTTCTTGATGTGTTTAAAAAATTGTAGATTAACATTCCTTTTGCAGATGCTCTTGAACAAATGCCAAGCTATGTGAAATTTCTGAAGGACATCCTCTCAAACAAAAGAAAGCTAGAGGAATATGAGACTGTCGCTCTTACTGAGGAATGTAGTGCTATTTTGCAGAAGAAACTGCCTCCTAAACTTAAGGATCCAGAGAGTTTTACTGTACCATGTTCCATTGGAAATTCTATATTTGAAAAAGCTTTATGTGATTTAGGTGCAAGTATTAATCTCATGCCTTTATCTATTTTTAAGAAGCTTGGTTTAGGTGAAGCAAGGCCAACCACAGTAACACTACAGCTAGCTGACAGGTCATTGAAGCATCCAAGGGGAATAATTGAAGATGTACTGGTGAAAGTGGGCAAGTTCATCTTTCTAGCAGACTTCATCATACTAGATATGGAGGAGGATAATGAGATTCCTATCTTGCTTGGCCGGCCATTCTTAGCCATTGGAGGTGCGTTAATTGATGTGAAGAAAGGGGAGCTGCGGTTAAGGTTGAATGAAGAGGAGGTGATTTTCAATGTGTTCAAAGCCATCAAACAGCCAGATATGGGGGAGAGTTGCTTCATCATTCAAGTGGTGGACTCTTTAATTAATGACAAAGTCAAGCTTCCAACTGACCCGTTGGAAGCATGTTTGGTAAATAATGTACTGGAAGAGGATGCTGAAATAGCAGAATATACATGTTGGATGGACTCTTTTGAACCTAACTGCAGAAGATACTTTGAAGATTTGGGACAACCAGCACAAAAAATAAAATCAACCAGTGAACAAGCACCGGTTCTGGAATTGCAACCTCTGCCAGAACACCTTCGATATGCATATCTTGGAGAAGCTTCCACCTATCCTGTGATAGTCTCTGCAAAGCCGTCCAAAACAGAGGAAGAAAAATTGTTGAGGGTGTTGAGAAAACATAAGGCAGCTCTCGGGTGGGTATTGGCAGATATCAAAGGCATCAGTCCCTCTATTTGCATGCATAAAATTCTGTTGGAGGATGAAGTCAAGCCAACAATAGAACATCAGAGAAGGCTTAACCCGACCATGAAAGAGGTAGTCCGAAAAGAAGTTCTGAAATGGTTAGATGCTGGTGTTATTTATCCAATCTCTGATAGCTCATGGGTGAGCCCAGTTCAAGTTGTGCCAAAGAAAGGAGGAATGACAGTGGTAAAGGATACAAACAACAACTTGATCCGTACTAGACCGGTAACTGGATGGAGGATTTGTATGGATTATCGAAAGCTCAACAAGGCAACTCGCAAAGATCACTTCCCCCTACCATTCATTGATCAGATGCTGGACAGGTTAGCTGGGCATGAATACTACTGTTTCCTAGATGGCTATTCAGGATACAACCAAATAGCCATCGCACCTGAGGACCAGGAGAAGACCACTTTCACCTGCCCTTATGGTACTTTTGCTTTCAGAAGAATGCCTTTTGGGTTGTGTAATGCACCAGCTACCTTTCAGAGGTGCATGATGGCTATTTTTTCAGATATGGTGGAGCAAATCATTGAGATATTCATGGATGACTTTTCTGTATTTGGAACTTCTTTTGATGACTGCCTTGCAAAGTTGGCGTTGGTTTTGGAGCGTTGTGAAAAGACAAACTTGATATTGAACTGGGAAAACTGTCACTTCATGGTAAAGGAAGGTATAGTGTTGGGGCACCGGATTTCAGAAAAAAGGAATAGGGGTAGACAGAGCTAAAATTGAGGCAATAGACAAACTTCTGCCGCCAACTACAGTAAAAGGGGTTAGGAGTTTCCTTGGTCATGCGGGATTTTATAGGAGGTTCATCAAAGACTTCTCTAAAATATCCAAGTCGCTATGTAGTCTGCTGCTAAAAGACACAAAGTTTTAGTTTGATGAGGAATGCAAGACAACCTTTATGCTATTGAAAAAGAAGTTAGTGATAGGTCCTATTGTAATTGTTCCGGATTGGGAGAAACCATTTGAGCTTATGTGTGATGCAAGTGATTATGCAGTTGGAGCAGTACTGGGGCAACGGAAAAATAATGTGTTTCACACCATATACTATGCCAGCAGAACACTCAACGATGCCCAGCTCAATTATGCCACAACCGAGAAAGAGTTGCTTGCTGTGGTCTATGCATTTGATAAGTTTCGGCCTTACCTGATGGGAAACAAAGTACTGGTATATACTGATCATGCTGCAATTAGACACCTAGTGTCTAAGAAAGATGCCAAGCCTAGACTCATCCGTTGGATCCTATTACTGCAAGAATTTGATGTAGAAATTAAAGATAAAAAGGGGGCTGAGAACGTGGTGGCAGATCATCTTTCAAGGCTGGAATTGACACAGCAGCTGGAGCCTAAATTCACGGTTATAAATGAATGCAAAATGGGTTGAATTCATTGAAACTTTTCCTTACGTAATCAAGTATAAGCAAGGGAAAGAGAACATCGTAGCTGATGCACTTTCGCGCAGGTATGTTCTTTTACACACCATGAATACTAGATTGTTAGGTTTTGAATATGTGAAGGAATTGTATGATAATGATTCTGACTTTGGTGAGATTTATAATGCATGTGGACATTCGGCTTTTGGTAAGTTTTATTTGATGGATGGTTATTTGTTCAAAAAGAATAGATTGTGTGTTCCTGCTAGTTCTTTGCGTGAATTGCTTGTTCGTGAAGCACATGGGGGTGGTTTAATGGGTCACTTTGGGGTCTCAAAAACCTTGGATGTATTGCATGAGCATTTCTATTGGCCGAAGATGAAAAGAGATATGCAACGAATTTGTGAACAGTGCATTGCTTGTAGAAAGGCAAAATCTATAGTACAACCGCATGGACTATATACACCATTACCTGTGCCTACTGAACCTTGGGTAGATATCTCTATGGACTTTGTTTTAAGTTTACCTAGGTCAAAGAAAGGTAGAGACTCTATTTTTGTTGTGGTTGATAGGTTTTCTAAAATGGCGTATTTCATTGCATGCCATAAAACAGATGATGCATCTCATATTGCAGACTTGTTCTTTAGGGAGATTGTACGTTTACATGGCATTCCTAAAAGTATAGTGTCAGATCGTGATGTTAAGTTCCTTAGTTATTTTTGGAAGACCTTATGGGGAAAGTTGGGAACTAAACTCTTATTTTCGACAACATGCCATCCTCAAACAAATGGACAAACTGAGGTAGTGAATAGAACATTATCTCAACTTTTACGTGTTGTAATTCAAAAGAATTTGAAAAGTTGGGAAGAATGTTTGCCTTTTGTTGAGTTTGCTTATAATAGAACTGTGCATTCGACTACTACTTTTTCTCCTTTTGAAATTGTTTATGGTTTTAATCCACTAACTCCTATGGACTTAATTCCTTTATGTTTTGAAGAAAGGGTAAGTTTAGATGGTGAAAAGAAGGCAAAGATGGTGAGAGAACTCCATGAGGGAGTTCGACTACAAATAGAGAAAAAGAACAGACTTTACACTTCTAAAGCAAATAAGGGACGTAAACTGGTTGTTTTCCAACCCGGTGATTGGGTTTAGGTGCACATGCATAAGGAACGATTTCCTACCCAAAGGAAATCAAAATTACAACCTTGTGGTGATGGTCCATTTCAGGTTTTAGAGAGAATCAATGACAACGCATACAAAATTGACCTTCCAGGTGAGTATAGTGTTAGTGCTACCTTTAATGTTGCTGATCTTACATTGTTTGACACAGATTTTGATTCGAGGAGAGAGGGGATGATGCGGACCAGCCCAGAAACACCAACAAGGACCCATTACATGTTCCAAATGGACCAATGACTCGGTCCAAGACAAAGACATTAAAAGACGCATTGAATGCATTGGTTTTGAAGGTTTCCACCAAGTCAGAATTGGAAGGTCCATTGAAGTATCAAGAGGAGATCCTAATACATCTTATCCATGTGCAAGAGGGGTCCAATACAACCTTATTTGGGCCGTGAGATGAGGACAACAAAGGAAACAAAAGAATCCTACTACAACTTGGAAACAACATGGTGGCTACCTTTTCCTTTTGTTTCTAGGATTAAGGGGTTACATGGAAGGCTATAAATAAGCCTTCAATCAGTTCTGTATTATTTTAGTTCATTCTCTTCTTCTCATGGCAGGACATGGATTTAATATTAGGGGCTTTATTTTATTTTGTTAGCTACAGCCCAAGGCTTGTTTGGGCTTAATTAATACTTTATTTTGAGCTAGGATCCAAGCTTGTTTGGATTAAGTTATGGGCTTTTCAGTTTAGGGTTTTGGGCCAGTTTTGAGTGGACCTCATATAAGTCCACATAAGAGGTCCATTAGGGTTAATTTTTCAAGAACTATTTAAACTCATGTAAGCCATAATTTCGGCAGCTTTTGATGATTATTATTCTAAATTTTTCAGTTTTAATGTGTGAGAGTGATTCTTGCATTCTTCAGTTCTTGAACGAACTGAATCTGACTTATCGAAGATTAACTGGCTTCGTGGCATCATTCTACTCATTCCAATAGTGTTGGTGCCTTGGGGCAGGTTTCCATTGTGTCACACTCCTATCAGACCTCTTTCGGCTTTCCGGGATCAGATCTCAATCTTGATTGTGGGTTGCGTGACCACGTGATCACGAGGTTCGCATCACAGGGTAAATAAATTTATCAACTTGTACTAACACATCCTCAACTATTCCTCTAGGCACTTTTACAGATCTATCAACAAGTAAAAGACTAACAGAAGTTGGTTTTAACTCACCTAGATTGAGACTTTGAAAAACCGAATATGGAAGTAAATTCACACTAGCTCCAAGATCAAGTAAAGCTCTTTCAATTTTATGTTATCCAATAAAGCAAGAAATTGTAGGACATTTATATTTCAAAGCATTATTGTTCTGAAGAATAACACTTACTTGTTCGACTAAAAATGCTTTCTTTTTCACATTCAGTTTTCTCTTCACAGTGCATAGATCTTTCAAAAATTTAGCATAAGAAGGTACCTGTTTAATAGCATCTAACAAAGGTATATTGATCCTTACCTGTTTGAAAGTTTCAAGGATTTCAGAATTGTGATTGACTTTCCTTTGTTGGTCATGGCATGAGGAAATGGAAGTGCTGGTGGAGAATCAGTCTTTTCTTTACAATGTTCAGATTCAACCCCTTCCTTACCCTCAGAGATTGACTCATCATCTTTCTCACAAGGTTCAAGAGTGGGTTTTTCAATAACTTTACCACTGTGAAGAGTGATGATTGATTTGACTTGATCCATGTGTTGGCTTTTGGAACTACTTGCATTTGCATTGTATTGCCCCTTTGGATTTTTTGAGATGGAAACTTTTTCTCTTGGAACTGAGAGCAGATGTGAATTTTGCAAGAGCATCTTTAAAATTTATCATGCTTTGAGCAAGTTGAGTGTTGATTGTCTCTTGCTTTTCAATGAATGCATGCAATGTTTCCTTAAGATTTCTTCTAGGAGGTGGAGCATAAGGAGGTGCATATCCATGAGAATTTTGGAAATTATAGTGTGCTTGAATTGGTGGCTGTGAAGTTTGTGCATTGTTGTTATCACTCTTCCAACTGAAATTCAGGTGATTTCTCTAACCAGGGTTGTATGTTTGCGAGTATGGGTTATGATTGGGCCTTTGGAAACTGTTTAAAGCATAAGCTTGTTCATTGAGGCATTCCTTGAAAGAACGCAAAGTTGGACAGTCATTGGTTGCATGTTCATTTGTTTCACAGATTTGACACACAATGTCTTGAACAGATTTTAATTGACCACTCTTTTTCAATTCTAGTGCCTCGACTTTTCTAGCTAAAGATGTAAACTTGGCTTGGAGGTCATGATCTTCCCTAAGGTTATACATACCTCCACTAGTTGTATGAGGTTGGGTTTTACTTGGTGCCTCATAAGTGCCTGTAGTGTCTCAATTTTGCGCATTTTCAGCTAGCAAGTCTAGGTACTCCATTGCTTCATTAGGGTCTTTATCTTCAAAAGTTCCATTGCACATCAATTGAACCATTTGCCTATCTTTAGGTGCTAATCCTTCATAAAATTGTGAAACCAATCTCCATGTTTCAAAACCATGATGAGGGCAAGTATTAAGCAAGTCTCGATACCTATCCCAACATTGGTAAAATGTTTCACCTGGTTTTTGAGTGAAAGTGGTGATTTGTCTTTTGAAAGAGTTGGTTCTGTGAGATGGAAAAAACTTCTTTAAAAATTGTTGTTGCATTTCATCCCAAGCACAAATGGATCCTGACCTAAGATTTTGTAGCCATGTTTTAGCTTTATCTTTTAATGAAGAAGGAAAAAGCTTTAATCTAATGGTATTCATGCTACAATTTAAGTCATTATAGGTGTTACAAACTTCTTCAAATTCTCTCAAATGCAAGTATGGATTTTCTACATCTAAGCCATGAAAAGAAGGTAAAAGTTGAATAATGCCTGGCTTAAAATTAAAATGGGATGCATCAGGAGGGAAAACTATGCATGAGGGTGCACTTGTTCTTGCGGGATTCATGTGTTCTCTAAGTGTCCTAACACGGTTATTCTCATTATTCTCAATTATTTTCATTATGAAGTGACTGGTTATCTTCTTCGGCTATATTTTCTGAAAATGATGAGGATACCCTACAAAGTCTACCACTTAATGTATGTGACCAAACACTCATGCACGTGTAGAAAGAGAATAAAAGGAAGAAGAAAACAAAAGAAAAGGAAACAAAACAAAAGAAACAAAGTTAGATACAAGAAAAGTGAAAAAAGAAAACAAAATAAATACTATGATTTGTACAAGAATTTACCTCCCCAGCAACGGCGCCAAAAACTTGACACGACCAAAAGATTGATGTCTTCTCCCAAGTGCAGGAGTGTCGAAGTAATAAATAACCCGGCAAGACCAGGGTCGAACCATAGAGAGGTTAATTGTATAAATTATAAATAACAATACAACAACAACAATAATAATAATAACAACAATAATAACAATAATAGTAATAGTAATAATAATATTAATAGTAGTAATAATAATAATAATACTCAGTACGTGGCGTTGTTATACCTGAGAATGATCTAAAAGATCAGGTCACAGGTTTCCAACCTTATATACTGAGTTTATGAAAAGATCAAAGAAATATATTATATAATATAAACAGATTTCTGATGGGAATGAACAAGGCAAGACCAACAATGTCAGGATCCTTGATCAAACACAGAGCATACTTAACGTACATAAAATATAACAAGAATGTAAATAATAAAATAATAATAATACAATAATAATAGTAGTAGTAGTAGTAGTAGTAGTACTAATAATAATGAAGAAGAAGAGGAAGAAATTAATGAGAACTTTGAGATGGAAGATTAATGTAAAGATTAAACAATGATAAAAACAAATGTCAAGGTTAGAGGATCCACCAATGATATTTCAAACAAGTATAGTATAAACTCTTATTACTCAATTTGGAAACCACACACGAAGGAGGTTCCAATCAGATGATTTGTCATTAATAGCTCATTATAAATTATTAACATGATCATATTAATTATCTTATTTACATAACACCAAACTTTTAAATATTGTCAGGAATTCATGATGTTAATTGATGTTAATTGATGTTAACAACAAATCAAGTTCCTTTCATAGCCCACGTGTAGGTAATACCATACGGTTGGGCTATGAGAGTGCCAAGCATTTGTTGTACCAAGTATTATACAACACAAATCTAGATTAACCATTTAACAAGTAAGGTATTAAGAATTAGTAAGATAAAAAAGAATAAGACATGTTTAATTATTAAACATTAAGGTCCATGTTGAGTTTACACCATACTTGTCCTTACACCATTAGTGTAACCTTTTCACCTTGACATAATAAACTTAGCTAAACATAATGAAGAAGAGAAACATAAATAAACAAAACAAGAACATAAATAAGATACAAGTTAACTAAGGAAAGGAAAGGAAATGAAAAGCATAAACAACAAATTAATGAAAGCAAAACTTAAGAATTACAAAAAATATAAAGAGAGAAATAAAGAGCATGAACTTGATCTGAACAACCTAGCCCCTAAATACATGGCAAATGCCTCCTTTTAAAATGGAGGTGATTTGGACTTCTAGAACTTCAGATATGGGCCAAACATTAAACAGTGTTTGGGCTGTAGGACAGATTCGGACTTCTCCGTTGTTGCTATAATGTGGACTTGCAAACGGCCTTCTTAGATCTTGATGAAAACATGAAAGTTATAGGCCTATGGCTTAGCAAATCTGTGTAAAACTTTGAGGTCATTTGGACATCTAGAACTCGAGATATGACCCAATTACCGAACAGTGTTCCAGTTTGGACTGCACCAACATCTCTTTTCTAAGTTTAGCCCTCTCTTTGTCCTTTCAATTTCCATAGTTGAACTCATCAATCAATCCTTTGATTTATATGATAGGCCTGCATTTAAGATGAAAATTTACCATATATTAAGGCATTTTATAGTATTAGACTTGTTATTATAAAACATGCTTTAGTTAAAGAGTTATTGATACTTTAAGTGCAAAATGATGATATAAAACCTTAATAAATATGCACTTTTAAGTACTAATCAGGAAGGGAGCTGGGTCCCCCTGTATTTTCACTGCCTTTTCTTCCTCTTTTTAGTTCAAAAAGACACTGACCAAAGACCTCATTTTTGGTGAGTTGACCCCTGGCCTCCCACGTGTTGAACAAACTGAGGAGACGTGCCTCCTCAGGCAGTCGTGGGGCGGCAGTACAGTGGCTACCCCAACCATGTCTCTCCCCTGTTTTCACCTATAAATACAAGGGAGACGAGGGGGACAGAAGGGAGGATAAAGGAGAGAAGAGAGAAAGGAGAGGAGAGAAAAAAAAGGAGAAATAAACAAAAGAACAAAGAAAAAAAATAGAGGAAAATAGAGAGAGAGAGAGAAATAAAACGAAGAGGAAAAAAGAGAAGTACCACCGTGAACCAACACGCCGCTGCCTATAGCCTCCAGCAACACAACCAAAACGGTTACAGCAACCGCAGGTCAACCTTCCCCCTTTTTTTTTTTTTAATGTTTCGTCTCGCCTCCATGCTCTCCACTGTTCATGTAGTCTGTGAACAGTGGAGAGCATTGTTCATGGTTGGGCCAATTCTGGCCCAGCTGAATATTTGAGCCTAGCCCATGGATCTTGGGTTGAGTCCAGTCCAGCTCAACAATGATGGGTCGGGTCTAACCTAACAAAAAAAATTATTTTTAAAATTTTGTGATTTCCTCGCATTTTGTTTTACACTATTTTCTTTAATATTGGTCTGTATTTTATGTCGTAAAAATACAAAATCCGATATTAAAATACCTAGTTTTCATCAACTTAAAAAAAATTGAAAAAAAAAATGTTTTTGTGCATAAGGCCAATTGTCTCAAAGTTAAAAAAAATCATATTGTTTTTTTCATACAAAAAAAAATAATGTTTTAGCATGCATTTTGGCTTTAATAACTAGTTTATTAAAGTCAAGAGAACATTGGCCAAAATTTCAAAAACAACAAATTTTTATTTTGTTTGTCTTTTAGTATCCGAGGTACAACATTACACATAATATGTATTCTGGATTTAAAATTCTATTTTTTTTCAAACGCTAGAACAATTAGGTTTTACCTCATTAAGATAAACCTCCTTATTGAGGAAGGCTTTTCTTGAATCTTAGACAGACAAGAACAACAATTAGAAACCACAACAAGAAATTAGATTTTATCAGACAACAAAACAATGCAGCTTACCTTAGGTAGAGCGTAGTTGGGGTGCTAATACCTTCCCTTTACGTAACCAGTCCCTGTGCCTGATCTCTAAGACCAGTTAGGGTTTCTAGTGACCAGAATACTAGATGGTGACTTTCATTCCAATGTTCCACTGATATGAGACGAGAATTTTTTGTTTCCCTGCATATGCCATTATATACATATAAGAATATTCGTCGTGACACCACGTGGAGATGTGCGACACCTTTCTTAACTCATCTCCCCACTGGTCAAAAGAATTGATGTCCCATAGAAAGCCTTGCACAACAACTCTGTGTTCATTGACAGCCAACAACTTAAAAGGATGTATTTTTTGCTATTAGACCACAGGGAGTTTATATAGACAATAAAGCAGTGAAAGAACAAAACACAATCACCGACAATGGTAAATAAAAAGGGCAACCTGAATTGAGTACATGGAGCGGAACGTGGAGAGCAGGGGTACCAAATTCAAGTAAGCATAAGCGGTAACACCCCGAGATTTCCTCGTGATAAATCCAATTTCCATGAGCCTTGAACTTGGGAAAAATGAGGAATTTTTTTCTTTTTTATATATCTATAATGTCTTAGTTCCACACAATGTACCATAATAATAATAAATAATAAATGGTTAAGGAAATAAATTAACATTTAATGTAATAGAAACATAATGACTAAGAAATGAAAAAAACATAAACACCTTTTTTGTTTGGTTACAACTCCCATAAATTTAATAATATCCGAACTACTCCTAAAACAATTATCTTGTAACGGAAAACTTCTTCTTGTCATTCATGGTAGGAGTCCTACAATGAACTAATATTTATGTAAATGTGAACAACTATAATTACATAAAAGTAGAACCATTGATTCCCTAAACTTTTATGATATCGTTAGTTCATAAATCAAAACATGCTCTTTGTCCGCAAAACCTCAACATGTTTTGTCCACAAGATTTCAGTTCATTAAAGAATAATGCACCTCTATATTTCTGCAACATCACTCACTTTTGCTTTTACTAGTTGGGTATACCACCCATCCTTTTTGAAACAATTATCCCTTATCCTTATGTAGAATCACCCCTTTATTTCACATTTACTAGTAGTGAAATCAACTACTCACTTTCGTCCAGTCATCACTATGACAAAGAACATCTCAATTACTATGTTTGGCATCATCTCGAATATCCATCTTGAGATCTACATATTCATCCATTCGATCATGTCATCCTGCTAACCAACATCATAACCTATTTTACTATCCATCATATTTAACAAGAGTACTCCCCATTACTAATACCCCATACTATCACATCATATCTTCCATTCTAACAATTTTATTTCTAACACTGAATAAAACTAGTTCCTATAAAAGGAACTAGGTTTCCCTTCGGTTCCATCAATTACGGTTCCTTTCTCCCTGTTCGAGTCACTAATGCCTTACAACAACTTTATAGACTAAGGCACCAACCCTTCAATCTAAACTCTCAATTAAGATTTGTGTTTAAAGCCTCAATCCCTAGTGCCTTTCCATTAACGTCTTTAGTAATTCTTGGACACTAATCAACAATATCACTCCAGTAAATAGTGTACTAGCACTAACTGATTAATACCAAGTAATAACTCACCATCCAGGATCACCCTAACAATTTTGCTCGGCCCGCCCCAACTGTTTAGGAACATGTTTTTTTTTTTTTCCTGAATCAAAGTCCGACAATAATTTCTTAATCACACAACCACTCTCATTCCTCCTCGCTAAGCATTCGCCCTTACCAGGTAATAATGCTCATTGCCTAGAATAGGGTATAATGCTATAATAGTCTAAAAATAAGAATTATTATGACATCCCAATCATTTTCACATATTCAATCACAATACACATTTTCACACATTCAATCACAATACATATTTTCTTTTTTTGATAAAATGTTTACAAATTTTTTTTAAGATTTCATGTTAACATTATACCGTGTATACTAATTATCCACTCGATAATTGCTTCTATTAGTAACCCTTTAACTAGGACACTAGTCCCAAACATCTGGAAATCTAATTCCTCCCATTATGCTCATTTACCATGCATCCATCACATTTACCCAAACTCGGCACTGACCCCAGGTCCAGTCCATTACTTTTGACTGTCTAAAATCCAACCATCCAATATTTGACATTAACCTCGTTACTGGGTCATTAATCCATTTGCCCAATTACCGGGCACCGACCCTATCACCAAATCTCTTATTTATCAGCCCAATTCTTGGGCATCGACCCTTTACTAGGCCACTAATTAATTTGCCTAATTTACCAGGCATCGACTCCCTTTACCAAGCCACGAATTCATGTGCCCAATTTATCGAGCACCGACCCCCTTTACCGGGTCACTAATTCATTTGCCTAATTTCCTAGGCACTAGCCTCTTTACCGGGTCACTAATTCATCCATCCATTTTCCTAGGTACTAACCCTTTTACTAGATCATTAATTCATCCATCCAATTTCCCGGACACTGATTCAATGTATAAATTTGTCCACACTTAGCATGTAACAACCTCAATTTTACTATTAGTTTATCCATTAATCTTCCCCCTATAAAGGGTAGACGGAGCATAATTTAGAATCTTCCCTATACTGGGGAGGTCCCAAGTTATTGACAATATACCCTGCACACATTTAGAATCACATCTCATCCACAATCACTTCCATGCTTAGTACAATCAACTGCATAATTCATTCCAAATTATGATCAGGACCATATTCATTCCCCAACTCCATTTTACATCACATACATAAGTTAATAATTAAAAGAGCCAATTCGAGCACAAAGATTCCATATATATATAACACAACACAATTAAATATTCTAACATAATCTAGTACATTCTAATATCCCAAGCATAGGTTGATACATTTAATATTCCAGAAACAAATATTATGAATATAATATTCTTTACAAGTTACATGCTTACTGCATGATAAAAATACACCACAAATCTCTAAGTTCCTAACTTATACAAAAAGGGATAAGGAACCTAAATTCTACTCTTGACGTGAATGGGAGGGCCCTGCAAAACATAAATTTTCCATATAATTAAAAAAATAGCTAAAATACAAACAATTCATGGAAGAAAATTTATACAGCGCATCTACCTATTTAAGCCATATGCAATTCAATACACCACCACCAACCCCTTTTAAGGATTATCCAATTTATTTTCTTTAACTATTCCCCCACATTAGGAAGTCTACTGTCGACACTAATGACCTCCATTAGTGTCTTTAGTTGCCTATCCTGGGGTCAACTAATCATTTCCTTTAACACCACCGTTGATGTCATTAACTATTTTTTGGACCGAAATAGTTAATCAATGTTCTATGTTACCTAGGGAGGTCCTCGGGTATGCCATTATCAAGGAATCTTGACATCATTAGCTTTCATCGTGAAAAGCTAATCAAGTCTATAAATTTTGCTGATATAGATGTCACCCGCCGATATCATTAACTATTATGAGCCCGAATAGTTAATCAAGTTTATAAATTTTGCTGATATCGACATCACCCACCGATATCATTAACTATTTTGAACCTGAATAGTTAATCAAGTTTATAAATTTTGCCAATATCGACATCACCCACCAATATTATTAACTATTCTGAACTCGAATAGTTAATCAACTTGGCTAACATCATTAGCCTCCTATATTAGGGACATGCTAATCAAATTTGAGAAACAATCATTCCCAAAATTCATTGTTATTGTTCATTTCCGCCAAAAGAACCCATAAATTAACTCTAGTCCTCCGTTTCTATTTTCCCGTCATTTAACCTTTCCTTTCCCCCTTTCTTTTCCTCATCAATAAGCACCAAATTTTTATAGTTCAATAGTTAGTTAAAATAATTATTAACTAGAGGAGATAAAAGTATCGAGTACCTACTTGTTGTAGACACTCAACTTGTGTTCCCTTGTTGTTGTTGTATTCCTTCTGCAGTTCCTCCTGAAACCACAAACACCCATCATTATTCCATATTAGTCCACATATCACAACACAACAGAAAAAATGGCAATCATATTCATTTCTCTTTATCATTATTCTTTCTCACCTAAATCCCCTATTATAATCCTTTAAAATTTCAGCTCTTTAGTAATCCTAATGAACATCATGACTTTAATTTTAATCACATTTTATTCTTTTATGAAGATCACAACACAATGTTACAAATTTAACAAAGGGAAAGAAAATAAATTATATCCTTAATACGACTAAAACTCGCCATTTTGTCGGCTTGGCCGAAACTGCTAGTAGTGGCGACAGCTGAAGCTCTTCTCAGATTTTTTCATATTTAGAGTTTCAGGACACTAAATTAGGCGGGGTCACACTCGTTGGAAAGCTAACACTCCAGGCTACAACTTCAACGAGGGACCCTCCCTGGATTCTGTAGTTTTCAGGTCCAAATTCCCTCAGGAACCAAGGAAACGAACCTGCCCTATTTTGCTAATAGAGAAAGTATCTCCAATTCATCTTTAATCCTTGCTTCCTCATGAATCATAACCATGCCTTCCCTTTATTCATGGCACCATCTCATTTATGTCCTCTTAAGGTCATTTGTATCAAGTTAATTAATTAAGCAAATCATAAGTTCTCATTCCCTATCCGCAGTATCTCTTAGCCGAGAACATGCCCAAAGGAACCAAGAGTTCCCTTGCTCTCTTTTTTGCACTCATTTCTTCTTCTTCTTTAAGGCACTTAGATTATTCTAGTCCATTTAATCTCAATCATTTCTACCTTTTCCAAACATTTTATGTTAAAAAACCCTAATTTTCAATTCAAGAAAATCACAAACTTCTAATCAAATTGAAGTTAATTTCATAGAAATTGGAATTAGAACTCCTTACTTGGATGGAATCTAAACTTTACTTCAAAAAATTTAGAAGAATCTTAGCCTTCTTCTCCTTGCATATAGTCGGCCACTCTTCCCCCTCTTTTCTTCACCAATTCTTCACTTTTCTTCTTGTTAATTCTCCACCCAATTGTGTTCCTCCACTTAATAATTCTGAGGCTTATGTGGGTATAGTAATTTTAGGTGTTTACTCCTAGATTTGATGAAGGAAAAATTTGAAATTCTCCCCATCTTCTTCTTGTTATCAGTCAGCCATGAATGATAAAAGAAATGGGTATTTATAGTCCCATTTCTTCTTAATTCCATTTTGACCCCATCTTTCTCCCTTTTTCTTATTTTAGCCCCCCTTTTGTTTTTGCATTATCTTGTGTTATAACAAAATTTTGAATTATTATAACCTCCCCCTTTTTGTATACTTTATTCTCGGGCTTCACATAGCACAACCAGAATATATATAATAAAATCACAAAATTACTTTATTATCAACTTTAAAAGCATAATGCACTACAATCTTTTTCTAAAACGATACTGTTCATATGAATCATAACAATTCTTCAATTTGTTCAACCGCCGCCAATTCTTCACTAGGCAACTAGAACTTTTCACTCAAGCGTTATTCCATCAAAATCACTATAAAAAATGCACGCTCGCGCGCGCACAGTACAAACCCAATTCACAACAATACAGTAAGATAAAAAAAATCGAAACGGAAAAAACATCAAACAAACTCACACTATAATTGACTTGCATTGGTCAATGTCACTCAGCAACCCGCGTAAAAAAATGCCCTCAATATGAGACTGCCAAAAAAAAAAAGCCCGATTTATTAATAATGCCTTTATAAGTAGCTTTTCTATCATACAGAAAGTAATAAGCATTTTAGCTTCAAGTCCTTCCATGGCTGGGTTTCGAAAATTAAAGTCTATAAAGCCATCTGAAATTTGTCAGGAGCAAACTCCTAAAAAAAAGTTGGCACTAAATTTATAGTCATTATATTCAAAATAGTGTAATAGTTGAGAATAATAGTGTAATAGTTGAGAATAATACAATGATTTAAGTTATTTTTAGTCAATTTTATTTATTTATATGTATGCGACAGTACACAATAGTAATTATAGGTCAGGGCAGAGCTATGATTATTTGTTAGGGAGGCTAAAATTAGTAGTCCTAATGGACATCATGGATTCAATTTCAATCACAGTTTATTCTGTTCTGATCAAGGCACGACGTTACACACTTCATGAAGGGCGAGAAAATGAATTCCTCCCTTAATATTGCTAAATTTCACCATTTTGTCGACTTGGCTAAATCTACTAGCAGGGATGACAACTTGACCTCCCCTCAGAATTTTATTCATATCCAGAGTTATAGGAATCCAAATTAGGTGGGGTCAAATTCATTGGAAAGCTAACACTCCAGGCTACAACTTCTATGGCCCCTCCCTGGATTCTATCGTCTTCATGTTTGAATTCCCACAGGAATTAGGGCGAAAAAACTGCTTTGTTTCATCAATAGACAAAGTATCTTCAATTTTATCTCCAATCCCTTCTTCCTCCTCCAGTACAGCTATGTCATCACCATATACATGGCAAACCATGTAATTATGATCTCCCAAGGTTATTTGCAGTAATTTAATTAATTTTTTTTTTACTTCGGCTGAACCTACCCAAAGGAACTAAGGGCTTCACCTTCTTGTAGGTGATGCAATTTTTTCCTAGTTATCAATCACATTGTAACAACACATCTCAACTAATTAAAAAGGAAATCATAAGTTCTTCAATACACTCAAATAAAACTTATTGTTTTTCTTTGATAATAATAATAATAATATTTTTCTTCAAATTTATTAATTTAATAACAACAACAACAACAATAATAATAATTTTACCCTTGAAATCAAATCTATGTTTGTTTTTCAAAATTAATGATATATTTTTAAAATTTATTAATTATGATATTAATAATATTAATTATAATAAAAAATAAAATTTATAACACATAATAATATTTTTAATATTAATTATAATACAAAGAATAATATTTTTAATAATAATAATAACAATAAACTTACCCAAGTTTAAGGGAGTCTGACTACAACACCAGGCTCAAGAGCTTTCGACCCCTCTTAAATGAGTGACCTAAAAGCCTTGGATCTGACTAGAATTCGAACCCATTACATTTCAGTGAGGACGCAAGACCCAAGAGTATTGGATCCTAATGTGAACCCATTAGCCTAGGGTTTGACTTTTGACCCAATTGTCTTAGGTCAGGTAAGATTGCAATACCCAAGGACTTGGGTCTTCCCCATGCCTCTCCCAAGAAATTTGGGTCTGGCATGCCTTTCCAAACCCAAGTTAATAATAATAAAAATAATTGATTTACCCTTCAAATTACATCTATGTTTTCTGCAATAGTAATAAATTTATTTTCAAATTTAATAATATTTATGATATTAATAATAATATTAAACTTATATGACCTAAGTTTTTATAGTTTTCAATCTCCTCAAATAGAACTTATTGTTTTTCTTCTATAATAATAATATTTTTCATCAAATTTATTAATTTCATAATAATAATAATAATATAATAATAATAATAATAAATAAATTTACCTTTCAAATCAAATCTATTGTGTTTTTCAAAATTGATGATATATTTTTAAAATATTTAATTATGATATTAGTAATATTAATTATAATGAAAACAATAAAATTTATATTAAAAAAATAATATTTGTAATATTAACAATATTAATTATAATACAAATAATAATATTTTTAATATTTATAATAACAATATACTTACCCAAGTTTAAGTAGGTCTGGCTGCAACACCAATTCAAGAGCTTTGGGCCCCTCTAAAATAACGAAACCAAAATCATTAGGTCTAGCTACAATCTGAACCCGTTAGAGTTGGATGAGGATGCAAGACCCAAGAGCGTTGGGTCCTGATGTGGAACCATTAGCCTAGGGTCTAATGCTTTACCCAATTGTGTTGGGCGAGGTAAGGCTACAAGATCCAAGGGACATGGATCTGCCCCCTACCACTCGCAAGCAACTTGGGTCTGACATGCCCTTCCAGACCCAAGTTAATAATAATAAAAATAATTGATTTTATCCTTCAAATCACATCTATGTCTTTTCGATAGTAATAAAATTTATTTCAAATTTTACAATATTTAAATTTATAATACAAATAATAATATTTTTAATATTAACAATATTAATTATAATACAAATAACATTATTTTTAATATTAATAATAACAATAAACTTACCCATGTTTAAGTAGGTCTGGCTACAACACCAACTCAAGAGCTTTGGACCCCTCTAAAATGAGGGAATCAAAAGCGTTAGGTCTAGCTACAATTCAAACCCATTAGAGTTAAGTAACGACGCAAGATCCAAGAGCATTGGGTCCTAACGCAGAACCATTAGTCTAGGGTCTGATTCTTTACCTAATTGTCTTGGGCTAGGTAAGGCTGCAAGATCCAAGGGACATGGGTCTTCCCCATTCCACTCGCAAGCAATTTGGGTCTAACATGTCCTTCCACATCCAAGTTTAAAATAATAAAAATAATTGATTTTACCCTTCAAATCATATATATGTTTTTTTTCTATAGTAATAATTTTTTTTCAAATTTAATAATATGTATGATATTAATAATAATATTAAACTTATCTGACATAAGTTTTTATAGTTTTTAATCCCCTCAAATAAAACTTATCGTTTTTTCTTTGATAATAATTATATTTTTCTTCAAAATTATTAATATAATAATAATAATAATAATAATAATAATAATAAATTTTACCCTTCAAATCAAATCTATAGTGTTTTTTCAAAATTAAT
Source organism: Populus alba (assembly GCF_005239225.2). Classification (NCBI taxonomy): domain Eukaryota; kingdom Viridiplantae; phylum Streptophyta; class Magnoliopsida; order Malpighiales; family Salicaceae; genus Populus; species Populus alba. Next base: position 18,371,934 of record NC_133297.1, on the reverse strand, counting down.
GATATATTTTTAAAAAAAAATTTAATTATGATATTAATAATATTAATTATACTAAAAACCATAAAATTTATAATACAAATAATATTATTTTTAATATTAGCAATATTAATTAGAATGCAAATAATAATATTTTTAATATTAATAATAACAATAAACTTACTAAAGTTTAAGCGAGTCTGGCTACAACACCAAGCCCTAGAGCTTTGGGCCCCCTTAAATGGCGAACCCAAAAGCCTTGGGTCTGGCTGCATTCCGAACCCATTAGAGTTAGGTGAAGACGCAAGATCTAAGAGAATATGGTCCTGACACGGACCCATTAACCTAAGGTCTAACTATTGACCTAATTGTCATGTGTCAAGGAGGGTTATAAGACCCAGGGGACTTCGGTCTGCCCCTGCCACCCCCAAACAACTTGGGTCTGGCATGACCTTCCAAACCCAAGTTAATATTAATAAAAATAATTGATTTTACCCTTGAAATAACATCTATGTTTTTTATAATAGTAATAAAATTTATTTCAAAATTAATAATATGAATGAATTTAATAATATTGATGATATTAATAATAATATTAAACTTATCTGAACTAAGTTTTTATAGTTTTTAATCCTTTCAAATAAAACTTATTGTTTTTCTTTAATAATAGTAATATTTTTCTTCAAATTATTAATGATAATAATAATAATAATAATTTTATCCTTCAAATCAAATCTATGGTTGTTGTTCAAAATTAATGATATATTTTTAAAATTTCTTGATTATGACATTGATAATATTAATTATAATAAAAATAAAAATATTTATATCACAAATAAAATTAATTCATCATAAAAATAAAATTATTTCTAATACAAATAATAATATTTTTTAATATTAATAATATTAATATTAAAAATATTATTATTTGTATTAGAAATAATTTTATTTTTATGATGAATTAATTTTAATATTTATAATACAAATAATAATATTTTTAATATTAATAATAACAATAAACTTACCCAAGTTTAAGTGGATCCAGCTGTAACACCAAATCCAAGAGTTTTGGGCCCCTCTTAAATGCCGGATCCAAAAGCCTTGGGTCTGGCTACAATCCGAACCTATTAGAGTTGGGTGAGGATGCAAGATCCAATAGCATTGGATCCTAACACAAACTCATAAGCCTAGGGTCTGACTCCTGAACCAATTGTCTTTGGTCAGGTAGATCTGTAAGACCCAAAGGATTTGAGTATGTCCCATGCCACTCCTGAGCAACTTGGGTCTGACATGTCTTTCCAGACCCATTAGGAGTTATCTTGTTTAACCACTCTAATGTTGATTTCGAGGTAAAGGTTGGTGATAGAATTGTGGTGTTGATTCTTGAGAAAAATTATGACTCCTGATGTCATTGGAAGTCGATGATTTGGATGCAACTGTGAGAGGTGTTGGAGGTTTTGGATCTACTGGTGTTTGAGCTTCCTGTGATTTGTAATGTTTTTCCATAAATTTTTCTATTTCTTGGTGTTTAAATTTAGCTAACAAATGGTGGACTATAAGCAGTAAAAGTTTTAGGTTTGGTAAAGGACTTCCTTTTGTTAATGAAGACACGGGTGTTTTATGGTTTCATTTCCTGTTTTATCTTTTTATATTTAGCCTTTTGTTAACAAGGCTATATATATTTTATTGTTGTTTGCATGGATAGGAACTATAAAAAAAAGCATCATGTATAAATATTCACAATTTCACCAACAAAATCTACCAAAATTGGGATTTCTGATAATCATAAGGATCAAATTTCTACCAAATGAGCCAGTTGGTCAAGATATAAAATATATAAAGAAATCACAATGCCAAATACAACAACATCTTTCCTTGTCCCATTAGATTGGGAACTAACGCGCCATGTAAAAGAGTAAATGAAGCTAGCTCATAAACTAACTTTTCCTTTCTTCTCTCTTTGGCTAAATTGTTTTTTATAAAAAAACAAAATTAATAATAATACTCAACCAGCAAATATCCTGAACATATTTTCCAATTATTTTTTCAATTTACTCCTAAACAATAGAATCAATAGAGAAACTTATAAAATAGAGAGTGAAAAACCCTAACCCATCTTCATCGTTTCTTTACAACTTCTAATTCTAAGTTTGCAAGTAATAAAAGAAAAGGCAAATCAAAGAAAGTCTCGTAAACCCATACAATAAACCTAAATTAAAAATCTTAATTAAATATACTTTGTTGATGTTGCTGCTGCTACTGCTACTGTTGCTATTGCTGCTGCTACTGCTGCTGTTGCTGTTGCTGCAGCAGATGTTGATGTTAATGGTGTTCGTGCCCGTGCTTGTGCTCGTGCTCGTGCCCGTGCCGGTGCTCGTGCTCGTGCTCGTGCTGCTGTTATTGTTACTGGTGGTGGTAGAAGTGGTGGTTGCTGTTGGTGAAGGTTGTGGTGTTGCTGCTGGTGACTGAGTCTGTTTCAATAAATTAAATGGGTTTTTGAAGGTGCAATATGCAATATTTTGGATTTATTTATCTATAAATAATGATTCTATGTATTTCAAATGTTGTTGATAAAGATATATTAAATAATTGAATATTTATTTCTACTATTTTTTTTCATTATTAATAGAGACATAGAGAGCCTAAGTTTTTCTTTTTTTGTCATTGATTTTTTGTACAGGGGTTTTTTTTGTTCAGAAGTTAAGTTTAAGGGGCTTTTTTTTTTAGTACAATTTGGCCTTTTTTCTTTCTTGAAAAGGAAGTGTCCACTATATTAACAAACAAAATGCGTAGTGATGTTTTAAAACCCATCTTCCCAACCAAACACAGAAATTTAAATGCCAAATCAAAGGAAAGCTCAGGAATAGAACACTTGGCTGTTGAATACTCGAAATACCAATGAAATGCACGTAAATTTTGTTCTTACCTGGTTACTTGTAGAGAGTCCACCATCATAAACCATGGTGAGATCAGTCTTGAAAAGTCCAGATGATCGCTCAGAACCAGGTCCAGGTTTCAAGTCTTCGTCATAAAGAGCAAAGAGGTATGTATCCACTGATTTTCCTGGCATGAGTGGAGTGCCCACCATCGATCGAAGGTGTGAAATCAAATTGCCATTGTAAGCCTTGGCATTCTCAATGCTTGGCCCTACGTCGTTGTCATCTCCTTTATATGGCCATCCAGTCTCAGCCACCACAATCTCAACATTCTTAAATCCCATAGAATTCAGTGCAGAATAAACTGCATCCACCTGCAATTGATTAAACCACTTGTCAGTAGCATTTTTATTCGATCATCTATTGATACAAAATTTTCGCACTTGCAATTTGATTTACTCTCACCTGAGCATCGAACATGTTCATGTACTTGATCTTAGTGTTTCCATCAATTCGTCCTGCATTCGGCTGGAAAAGGCAAAAAGCGAGAGTCTCAGGCCTTGTATCGCTTCTGTAGGCAAAGTAAGGGTAGGGATTGATTGCGAAAGGCGAACCATTCGCACTATTAAACTCCAACAAGCCCTTCATCAGATCCCCATAACTTGGATCAAAGCTTCCAGAAGAAGGTGGCTGAGACTGCTTAAGCACTCCCATCGAATGAACTGTGGAGACCTTAATTTTACCCCCGAGCGATGCATCATTTAGAGCATTCTGTAGATTTTGCATTGCTGGTAAGAGCTTGTTAATGAGATTCTGGTCATTGGAAGTCATGACCTCGTTGCCAACAGTGATGAGGATGATATTGCTAGCTGGATAGAAAGGAAGCACGTTTGTGTTGATCCAGCTCTTGGAAAAATTGGGATCAGAGGCTAGTCCTGGAATGTCACCATTTGCAGTGCCGATAACAATTCCAATTCCGGTGTTGGCTAAGGCTTTGATTATGGCGGGGTCCGATCCATATAATCGGACCTTTTGGATTGAAGTGGATTGAAGAAGCTTTGCGGTGGATGATGGTGGTGGAAGGTTGTCCGCAACTTGGCCGTAGTTTATACCGATGAATGATTGCGAGTCTGCACAAAAAGCAGCAAAATTTAAAGGAGATGATCAAACATCAATTTTTAAACGACAAAACAGAACACCGACATCTTTTAAATTTGTTTTCATAGACTGAAATGAAGACAGCTCAGTTAAGGTAAATTCTTTAGAAATGGAAGTAGGTAATTAAAATAGAAAGAGACGCAAACTTACTTGCGATTTTTACAGTCTGTAAGAAGGAAAGGAGTAGGAAAGCAACAGTCACCACCATGGCTTAGGAGGAGCGGTTTCTGTTCTGTTTTTTTTTTAAACTGGAGTGGGCATTAAATATAGAATATGATACAAGTCGAGGACAGAAGCGTAAAGATGACTTCGGGTGGTGAATTAAATTGTCACAATTATTTGATAATAATTTTGTGTTGTAGCGTACTTAATTAGCACACGTTATCGCGTGTCCTCAAAGAAATAATTATAAGCTGACGCAATGGTTGTGACAATGCTTAGTGTTAGTTGTTAACAAGCTAGCTTTGAAGTGTTTGTCATCGCACTATAACTTTTTAATCGATTTGAGTTCCCTGCCTTTCCCTATTGTTTTCCACATAACTAAAAGGCAGGTCAATGGTCCTAAAAAAAAAAAAAAAACAACTGCAAATACATTTGAAAAATTGTTGAAAACGTAATTATTTATTAGATTTGAATATATACGATTAAACAAGGCAATAAAAAAAATTTAATGAACACGATAATTAATCAGTTTGGTTTTTATAAAAGACAAAATTATTGTTGGGTTTATTTAAATTAAAAAGAAAGCATGAAGATAAGATGTTTAAATTGTGTTTGAATATAGTTCTTACATATGTTTAGATAAAATAAATAATATGATGTGAAGGCATAAGGAATAAAAAGATTATTTGATGGAGGAATCATGAACATAAATCAAGAAGAGAAGTAACTTGAATTAATTATGTGGTTGTATGTGAAATGATGATGTTATATTTGAGAATGAATTTTTATCAGAACGAATGAAAAAAAAAATATGTGCTTTGCATTTTGGCATGTAAGAAAAATATTGATGGACTAAGGATATAATGACATTTGATTGATTCAGAAGTGATGTCTGGAGCTGGTTATCAAACAGAAGGAGTTGGTTATCATACAGAAGGAGTTGGGTCATCATGAATAGAAGGTAGGTGATTCATCATCTTATTTTGTAATTATTAGTTTTCCTTAAACATCTATGTTGAGTATTTAATTGATGTTAAAAGAATGAAGCAAATGAGTAAATTTAGTGATTATTACAAATGAGAATTATTGGTAATTTATGTGAAATTACCATAATTATTATTTGGCTAACAAAAGAGGTAGCTAGATGCTGGGTATTTCATATGAAATTACTAGATTGAATTTGGCAACCAAAATGGGTTAGTCGCATTTCTTGGGTAATTAAAAGAATTACCGAGTTTATTTGTTAACAAAGAGGTTAACCGGATATGAGGTAATTCTTGTGGAATTACTGGATTGATTGGCTAACAAAAGAGGTTTGCCGGATGATGGGTAATTCTAATGTAATTACCGAATTTATTGGTAACCGAGGAAGAATAACCAATTTTATGGGAAATTATATGAAAGTTTTAGAATTATTGGCAATCAAGATGAGTTAGCTGGCTATTTGAGTTTTGAAAAGATGATGTAATTTAATTGATTGAATTTAGAAGTATTAAATTTCAAAGGTTAAGAGTAAAGTAATTAATATATGACTAAGATATTGAGTAAATTAAATAATGTGGTTATTGTTGAAACAAATACACCACGAGGTGATGCAGTTCGTTAGATGTAGGATTTCTGAATCGGCAGGAACATAGTTTTCGGTTGTCCATTTCTAAATCAACAACGAAAAAGTTCTTCATTGTTGATTTCTGAATCGGCGGCGTCACAGTTTTTGGTTGTTGATTTCTGAATCGGTAGCATCACAGTTTTGCTGCCAATTTCTAAATCAATAGCAACACTAAAAACTCAACAAAAAATTAGTGTTGGATCAGCTTATCCTAGGGGAGAATTGGAATAGAAACCAACTCAAGATAACCCAAAAGAGGACAAGGATAAGGTTGAACAACCCCCAAACACCTCAGCACGCTTATAAAGGCTATAAATACTAGGAGAGAGAAAAGGAGACCCTTCCTCTTCCTAAAGACTAGCTACAGTAGCTGCATGCTCTTGCTCCTCTGCCTCCTCTCGACATAAAACCAGACCTAATCTAGCTACATGCCCCCTCCATTAAATGTGTGAGCTAAAGGAAACCTAGAGGGTGAGGTTAGTGACAGAATTCATGAAAGGAAAAAGGGTGTAGCAGGCTGGTCAAGCTGCATAAGAAAAGAAGAAGAGAAAACCGGATAGAAAAAGAAATAGATACATCTCAAAATACACTTGGAACCTGTTAAAAAGCCGTGAGGCATGAACCAAAACGCTTCTCCATTGTTCTTGTGACTTTGGGACTGAAAAGGAAGAAGAAAATCCTAAGAAAATGGCCCAGGATCCTTACACCAGCTATTAAGGAAATTTAGTCTAGAAATAAGGACAAAAATGGGGCTGATTAGGGGAAACTAGTTCCAGAACATTTAACAAAAGAAATAAATAAATTTTAAATGCATAAACTTGGAGGGATGACCGGCCATAGTGAGGGTTGAACAACATGTAAATATGTGATGAAATGCATGAAAATGACATTGTTGAACTCCTAGACCATATTCAAACTAAAACAAAATGCATGGGGATGATTGATGCTTTGGTTTTTCATACATGATGGAAGAACTTACATGAAGGAGTAAAGAAATGATGCAATGCATGAAGTGTGTAACTCTGCTGGATTTTAAAAACAAATTGTATGCTGGAATTGAAATGCATGGGGATGATTGATGCTTTGGTTTTTCATACATGATGGAAGAACTTACATGAAGGAGTAAAGAAATGATGCAATGCATGAAATGTGTAACTCTGCTGGATTTTAAGAACAAAATGTATGCTTGAACTAAATTGCATATGGTTGTTCATGCTTGAAATTATGTGATTCTGCTGGATTTTTAATAGCAAACTGTGTGCAGGAACTGAAACGCATATGGATGTTTCCTACCAAATTATAGTGTCTACAACGAATCAGGTGTTCGCTGCTAAATTGTGTTGTCTGTAGCGAATTAGCATTCGTTGCCAAATTGTGTTGTCTACAGCCAATCAGGTGTTCTCTATTGAATTATAGTGTCTGTAGCGAATCAGGTGTTCATTACTGAATTATAGTGTCTGTAGTGAATCAGGTGTTCGCTGTGAAATTATAGTATATGCTGTGAATTAGTTTTTGCTGCTGAAGTTGTGTTGTGTGCAGCACATCAGAGTTCGTTGCTGAAATTGCATTGTCTGGAGCGAATCAAAGTTCACTATCGAAATTATGTTGTCTATAGTGAATGAGAGCTCGCTGCCTAAATTATGTTGTGTGCAGCGAACTAGTGTTCAGTGCAGAAATTGTGTTGTTTATAGTGAATCACAGTTCGCTGTCAAAATTGCGTTGTCTGGAGCGAATCGGAGCTCGCTGTTGAAATTGTGATGTGTGCAGCAAACTAGTGTTCGTTGCTGAAATTGCGCTAGCTAGAGCGAATCAGAGCTCGCTGCTAAAATTGTGTTGTGTGCAGTGAACCAGTGTTCGCTGCTGAAATTGTGTTGTCTGGAGTGAATTAAAGTTTGTTGCTGAAATTGTGTTGTATGCAACGAATCAACATTCGCTGCTGAAATGTGTTGTCTATAACGAACTAGTGTTCATTGCCGAATTGTGTTGTCTGCAGCGAATTAGAGTTCACTGCCGAAATTATGTTGTTTGCAGCGAATCATATTTTCTCCTTCCTTTTTCCTAATGTTAATATATGAAATGCTCTATCATGAATGTTATTGTTTTGTGTTTGTACAAACATCAAGCTGTCAAAGGAGTAAATGCTGATGAAAAAATGATTAGCTACAACTAATGGCATCCAAAATGGATGCCCGGGATAAATAATTGATTACCTTTGGCTAATGACATCCTAAATGGATGATCGATATAAATGATTGATTAGCTTTGGTTAATGGCATCCATATGAATGACTGAGATAAATGATTGATTAGCTTTGGCTAATGGCATCCACATGGATGACCGGGATAAATAGATTATGATTAAAGCTATCGACTAATAGGCATCATATAGATGGATGGCTAGGAATGAATAATGATTAGCTTTGGCTATGGCATCCCGAATGGATGAATGAGACAAATGACTAATTAGATTTGGCTGATGGCATCTAAAATGGATGATCGGGTCATGTTTTATGATTAGCTTTGAGGCTATATGGCATCTCAAGCAATATGGATGATTGGGTTTTGTATTGATGATTAGCTTCGGCTAAATGAAATTTTAGACGAAATGTTTTTTCCAGGTTGTGTGATTTTTATTAGCTTAAAACTGATGTGCAATCCAAGATGCATGACCGAAGTTGTAGTTTGATGATTAAGGTTCTCCGACTAATGGCATACAAGATGGATGAACGGGTAAAAGAAATGTGTTGATGATTAGCTTCAGCTAATGGCCAATCCGAGATGGATGACTGGGTTTGTGATTGTTTGAATTCAAGCGAGTAAGGATGTCCGGTTGTGATTTATTGATTAGCTTCAGCTCACTACAAAGATTTAATAGTTTTACTGACGGAAATTTTTCCGTCGCGTAAGACACATATTCCATCGGTAATTAATTTACCGACGAAATCCAACGTGACGGAAAATTTCCGTCGGTTGAAATCTTTTCGTCGGTAATTTTTGTCCGTCCGGTAAATCCGTTGGTAATAAAAATTATTATTATTGATGGATTTACTGGCGGAACAGACGCGTCGGTAAAAATATTTTTTTCTTACCGACGAATTTACCAACGGATTTACCGACGAAAATTTCCATTGGTAAATCCCATCGGTAATTATTAAAAAACATTTTAAAAAAATTCCATTTTATAAAATTATAAAATAAATTAAATTAACATAAATCAACATTGTATAATATATACTCAAAATGCTTGGAAAAAAGAATAAAGAAATCAACTCAAACAAAATTTGCAACAAAAAATAAAACAAAAAAAATTAATTCAACTAAAAAATTTCATATGAAAAAAATGAAGTTGCAATTGCTAAAAAAAACTAAAAATGATTTTAAGAACAAAATCAATTAAAATTAAATAAAAAACCAAATATAGTGAAAAAAATCATGAAGAAATAAGAAAAAAGAAATTCTTACCTTAATTACTTTGCAAGTGAAGCTAAGGAAAAAAAATTCGTAAAGCATATTAATTAAAAAAAACTAAGAGGATAAAAAGAAGAGAAAAGAAGAAGACATACCCGAGCATGGAAGAAAAAGAGAAGGAGATTGAGGAGAGAAAAGAAGATGAAAGAAATAGATATTTTATGTTTTTTACATATAGTGAAGAAGAAGAAGAAAGAAGAAGAGAAGAAGAAGAAGAAGAAGTAGAATAGAAGTAGTAGTAGAAGAAGAAAAAGAAATAATGAGTATGTCTCTTGTGAAATAAGCGGATTCAGGTTTTTTTATTCGGAAGCGCAAAGTTACTAACGGATAATTGACTATTAATATTTTTTAAATTATTTCATCGGTAATTTCATCGGTAATATTTAATTTAAATTTTTCAATTTCATAAAAAATTTTTCAGAAACCGCCAAAAAATTACCGATAATTTTTTCAATCGTCGGTGATTCCGTCTGTAATATTTAAAAAATGAAAATTTTAAATCAATTGAATTTTTTAGAAAACCGCCAAAACACACCGACAAATTTTCAATCCGTCGGTGATTTTGTCCGTAAAGTAAAACAATTAACAGTGCAATTGGAAGATGAACAGTTCTGGAGCTCTCTAGAAAATACCGACGGAAAATTTTGTCGGTAATTCCCTTTGTAATTGACATGATGAACAGTGTTCACAGTTTTACCAACGGATTTCCCGACAGATTTACCGTTGGTAAAAAAACACGTCATCATTTTTTTTTTTTGCTTTGTTTTAATTGTTTTTCCCACGGTAATTCCAGGGAATATTTCCGTCTGTAAAATCCCTCGGAAATTTACCGACGGAAATATTCCCTCGGTATTTTCGTTTGTATTTATTGTTTTCTTAATGGTAGTGGCTAATGGCATCTGAGATGATGAAATCGGTTTTATGGTTGATGTATAGTTTCAAGTAAAATGCTAGATGATAGCCAAGTTGATTATGATGATGGCTTTGATTAATGATATCCTTTCGTAAAAAGAGATTATGAGTTGACTTTGTGTTGTCTTGGTTTTGGTTAATGGGCAATCCGAGATGGCGTGAACCGAGGTTTAGTTATTGCTATTAGTATGGTTAAAAGCACTCCAGGATGATGACCGAGTTAAGGTGAAGTAAATTAACCCCAACCGAAGATTAAACAACTGCCTATACCACTCCTATGAAGGTGTTGAGGCGTATTCCATGAGGATGAATACAAGTTAATGAGTAATGAAGGGTTGCATCAGTGTATTGAGAAATAATGAAAGAATTGTACTCACCTTCAGTTTGATAAAAGATAATAATGATAACATCCTTCTGTTATTATTATTATGTTTTAAATTATTTATAGTTTTTATAATTCCATGCTGTTTTTGTAACAGGGCATCATACAATAAGGTACATAGGAATCAGTTCACAAGTTCTATATTTTGAAAAGTGCTATGTAATCAGTTTGTCTTAAGTGTTTATATTGAATATTTGCCTTCGAGCTACTTTTTGTAAGGACTTGTCAATGAAAAACTGTATTTGGAACATGGAT